>NW_027046847.1:0-19975 GCF_025399875.1 Dalotia coriaria | reverse complement strand
TTTTAAAACCGCTTTTAAAAAAACAAAGGAAAAAAATTTAAAAAAAAACAAAAAACCCAAAAATTTTTTATTATTCGTTTTTTTTTAATATTGCGTCTTTTTTGAAGGGTTTTTCCCAACGATTAAAAATGCTTGAAAATGCTTTTTTTTAAGCAAAACAGAAAGTTTTGAGCTTTATTCTGCTTTTTTAACGCGTAAAACAGCATAAAACGACGAAATTTTTTATTTTTCCCCGTTTTTATTTTATTGCGTCTTTTTAAAACGATTTCAACGATCAAAAATGCTTAAAAAATGCTTATTTTAGAAAAAACAGCACTTTTTGAGCTTTAATCTGCTTTTTCGCAAAAAGAAAAAAAACAAAATTTTTATTTTTCGTTTTTTTTAAATTATTGTTTTTTTTGGGAAACGATTTCAAACGATCAAAATGCTTGAAAATGCTTTTTTTTAAAAGCAAAACAGCACGTTTTGTTTTTTAATCTGCGTTTTAATTTTTAAAAAACAGCAAAAAAAACGACAAATTTTTTTATTATTCTTTTTTTATTAATATTGCTTTCTATTTGAACGATTTCAACGATCTAAAATGCTTAAAAATGCTTATTTTAAGAAAAAACAGCACGTTTTGTTTTTTTAATCAGCGTTTTAACGCGTAAAACAGCAAAAAAACGACGAAATTTTTTTTTTCGTTTTTCTATTAGCGTCTATTTGAACGATTTCAACGATCTAAAATGCTTGAAAATGTTTATTTTAGCAAAAAGCAGGGGTTTGAGTTTAAATTTGTTTTAACGCGAAAAAAGGATAAAAAAACAATTTTTTTTTATTGTTTTTATTAATTTTTGGTCTATTTGAAGGGATTTCAACGACAAAAAACCCTTTAAAAAGCTTTATTTTTTAAAAACGGGCCTTTTATTTTAATCTGGTTTTAACGCGAAAACCCGATAAAAAGGGACAAAATTTTTTTAAGGGTTTTTTTTAAATTTCTTTATTTAAAACGATTTCCTTAAAAAGCTTAAAAATCCCATTTTACAAAACAGCACGTTTTGAGTTTTTAATTTTGCGTTTTAAGGGAAAAAAGGCATAAAAAGGGACGAATTTTTATTATTCGTTTTTATTAATATTGCGTCTATTTGAAGGGTTTTTCCCCAAGGGTTTAAAAAAAATGCTTGAAAATGCTTTTTTTAGCAAAACAGCACTTTTTTGAGTTTTTAATCTGCGTTTTAACGCGTAAAACAGCATAAAAACGACGAATTTTTATTATTTTTTTTTAAATATATTGTTTCTATTTAAAATTTTCCCCAACGATCAAAAATTTTAAAAAAGCTTATTTTAAAAAAAAAAACAGCACTTTTTGGGTTTTAATCTGCGTTTAAACGCGAAAAACCGGTAAAAAGGGACAAATTTTTTATTTTTCTTTTTTTAAAAAGGGTTTTTTTTGGGAACGATTTCAAGGGGATCAAAAATTTTTTTAAAAAAAGGGTTTTTTATTTTAGCAAAACAGCATTTTTTTGAGTTTTTAACGCGTTTTAACGCGTAAAAAAAAAGCATAAAAACGAAAATGTTTAACCCTTTTTAAATTAATTTTCCTTTTTTTGCGTTTTCCCAACGATTAAAAATCCCAAAAATTTTTTTATTTTAGCAAAAAAGACTTTTTTGAGCCTTTAATCTGCGTTTTAACGCGAAAAAACAGCATAAAACGACAAATTTTTTTATTATTCGTTTTTTTTTAATTTTTCTTTTTTCGCATTTCAACGAACAAAAAAATGCTTGAAAATGCTTTTTTGCAAAACAGAACGTTTTGAGTTTTTAATAAAAGGTTTTAACGCGAAAAACAACTTTAAAAAAAAGGGAATTTTTTATTATTCGTTTTTTTTAAATTTGCTTTATTTAAAAGGGATTTCAACGATTTAAAATTGCTTGAAAATGCGTTTTTTAGAAAAAAACAGAAAGTTTTTAGTTTTAATCGGGCGTTTTAACGCGTAAAAGCAAAAAACGACAAATTTTTTATTATTTTTTTTTTTAAATATTGCGTCTATTTGAAGGGTTTTTCCCAACGATCTAAAATGTTTTTAAAATGTTATTTTAGAAAAAACAGCACGTTTTGATTTTTTAATCTGCGGTTTTAACGCTTTCCGGCAAAAAACCCACAATTTTTTTTTGGCCCATTCGTTTTTTTAAATATTGCGTCTATTTTGAAACGTTTTCCCAACGATCTAAAATGGTTTGAAAATGTTTATTCAGCAAAAACAGCATCGTTTTGAGTTTTTGAATCGCCAGTTTTAACGCGTAAAACAGCAAAACGATGAAATTTTTGCGCAATTCGTTTTTATTAATATTGCGCTCCTATTTTGAAATGGATTTCAACGATCTAAAATGCTGCGCTTTTATTTTAGCAAAACAGCACGTTTGAGCTTTTAATCTGCGCGTTTTAACGCAGCATAAAAACGATGAATTTTTGCCATTCCTTTATTATTGTTTCTATTTGAACGATTTCAACGGATTTAAAATGCTTGTACCGCTTATTTCCAGCAAAACAGCACGTTTCGAATTTTAATCTGCGTTTTAACAAAACAGTACAAAATGACGAAAATTTTTATTATTCGTTTTATTAATATTGCGCATATTCGAACGATTCTTTAACGATCTAAAATGCTTGAAAAATGCTTCGCCAGCGTTTTGAGTTTAATCTGCGTTTTCTTAATGCAAAAATTGCGCTAAAAATGACGAAATTTAGCTATTCGTTTTTATTGGCTTGCGTCTATTTGAATGATTTCAACGATCTAAAAAATGCTTGAAAAATGCTTTATTTTAGGAAAGACAGCACGTTTTTGAGCTTTTAATCTGCGTTTTAACGCGTAAAAATGCGCATAAAAACGACGAATTTTATTATCTGCCTTTTATTAATATTGCTTATTTTGAACGATTTCAACGATCTAAAAATGCTTGAAAATGTTGATTTTGCAGCAAAATAAAAGCACGTTTTGAGTTTAATCTGCGTTTTAACGCGTAAAACAGCATAAAAACGACGAATTTTTATTATTGGTTTTTATTACTATCGCTTCTATTTGAACGGATTTCAACGATTCAAAAATGCTTGAAAATGTTTTATTTTGTGCAAACAGCACGTTTTGAGTTTAATTCGCGTTTTAACGCGTAAAACAGTACAAAACGATGAAATTTTTATTATTCGTTTTTATTAATATTGCGTCTATTTGAATGGGATTTCAAATGACCTTGTAAAAGCTTAAATGCTTATTTTAACAAAACAGCACGTTTTGAGCTTTAATCTGCGTGCATTATAAATGCGGTAAACAGCATAAAAACGACGAATTTTATTATTCGCTCTTCTTTAACATTGCCGCATTTTGAACGGTTTCACCGATCTAAAATGCTTGAAAATGTTTATTTTTAGCAAAAATAAATACGTTTTCAGCGACCGTCAGCGTTTTAACGCGTAAAACAGCATAAAAACGACGAAATTTTTTATTATCTGTTTTTATTAATATTGCGGCCCATTTGAACGGGATTTTCAAATCGTTCTAAAAATGTTTGAAAATGCTTACCTTAGCAAAACAGCACAAGCCTTTGAGTTTTAATCTTGCGCTCTACCGCGTAAAACAGCATAAAACCGACGAATTCTTTTTTTATTATTCGTTTCTTTTATTAATATTGTTTCTATTTGAAAACGATTTCAACGATCTAAAAATGCTTGGTAAATTTTATTTTGCTAAAACAGCAAATGTGTTTTGAGCTTTACCCGGTGCCTTTTAACGCGTAAAAACAGTACAAAAAACGCTACGAAATTTTTATTATCCGTTTTTAATACTGTATTGCGTATATTTGAACGATTTCCAAACGGATCTAAAAAATGCTTGAAAATGTTTATTTTAGCAAAGAAATACTGTTTTGAGTTTCTTTATTCTGCGTTTTAACGCGTAAAACAGCATAAACGATTGCAAAATTTTGGCTATTCGTTTTATTTTGTATTGCGTCTATTTGGAACGATTTCAACGATCTAAAATGCTTTGAAAATGCTTATTTTAGCAAAAACAAAAGTACGTTTTGAGCTTTAATCTGCGTTTTAACGCGTAAATACAGCAAAAACGTAATGAATTCTTTTATTACCTGTTTTATTACTATTGGTGCCCATTTTAAATCTACTTCTCAACGATTCAAAAATGCTTGAAATGCTTATTTTAGCAAACAGCACGTTTTGAGTTTAATCTGCGTTTAACAAGTAAATAAAAGTATAAAACGACGCGAATTTTTATTAGTCGTTTTTTATTAATATTGCTCTATTTGAACGGGATTTCAATGACCTAAATTCGTTTGAAATGCTTTACTTTAGCAAAACAGCACGTTTTGAGCTTTAATCTGCGTTTTAACGCGTAAATATTGCAGCATAAAACGATTTTAAATTTTTATAATTCGCTTTATTAATTACTATGCGTATATTCTGAACGATTTCAACGGATCTAAAATGCTTGAAAATGCTTTTATTTCTTGCAAACAGCATCGTTTTGAGATTTATTCTGCGTTTTAACGCGTAAACAGCATAAAAAGGACGAAATTCTATTATTCGTTTTTATTTTATTGCGTCTATTTGAACGATTTCAACGGATCTAAAATACGTTTCTGAAAATGCTTATTTCAGCGCAAAACAGCATCGTTTTGAGTTTTCTTTAATCTTAGTGTTTTAACGCGTAAAAATGCAGCAGCAAAAACGACGGAAATTTTATTATTCGCTTTTATTAATATTGCGGCTCATTTGAACGATTTCAACGATCTAAAAATGCTTGAAATGCTTATTCTTAGCAAAACAGCACGTTTTGAGCTTTAATCTGCGTTTTAACGCGTACCAGCATTAAAATGATACGATTTTTTTATTATTCGTTTTACATTATTGCTTCTATTTAAACGTGATTTCAACGGGATCTAAAAATGCTTGAAAAATGTTTTATTTTAGCAAAAATGTTAATGTTTTGAGTTTTAATCTGCGTTTTAACGAAACAGCATGGAAACGACGATTTTTTGGCTATTCGCTTTTTATTAATATTGCTTCTATTTGAACGATTTCTAACGGATCTAAAATGCTTGAAAATGGTTTTGTGTAAAATAAAAGTACGTTTTGAGCTTTAATCTGCGCTTTAACGCGTAAAAACAGCATAAAAATGACGAATTTTTTGCCATTTGTTTTTATTAATACTAAGTTTCATTTAAACGATTTCACCGATCTAAAATGCTTAAAAATGCTTATTTTGAAGCAAAACAGCACGTTTGAGCTTTTAATCTGCGCCTTTAAATGCGTACAACAGCATAAAACGGATGAATTTTATTATCTGCCTTTTTATTAATATTGCTTCTATTTGAACGATTTCAACGTGATCTAAAATGCTTGACAATGTTTATTTAGCAAAAAACAGCACGTTTTGAGCTTTAATCTGCGTTTTAACGCAAAACAGCATAAAAACGTGATGAATTTTTTATTGGCCCGTTTTAAATTAATATTGCGTCTATTTTGAACGATTTCTAAGACTAAAATGCTTGAAAATGGTTTTAGCAAAATAACAGCAATGTTTTAGTTTCTTTAATCAAAGGCTTTAACGCGTAAAACAGCATAAAACAATGTAGTGAAATTTATTGGCTCCAGTTTTTATTACTATTGCGTCTTTAACGATCTGTACGCTTGAAAATGCTAATTTTTAGCAAAACAGCACGTTTTGAGCTTTAATTCGCGTTTAACGCGTAAAACAGCATAAAACGACGAATTTTTATTATTCGTTTTTATTAATATTACCATTTCCGAACGATTTCAACGATCTAAAATGCTTGAAATGCTTTTATTTTAGCAAAAACAGCACGTTTTGAGCTTTTATTCTGCGTCGCGTAAACAGCATAAAAACGACGAAATTTTATTATTCGTTTTTTATTAATATTGCAGTCTATTTGAGCGATTTCAACGATCTGTAAATGCTTGAAATGCTTATTTTAAAGCAAAACAGCACGTTTTGAGCTTTAATTCGCGTTTTAACGCGTAAAAGAGCATAAAAATGACGAATTTTTATTATTCGTTTTGCCAATATTGCTTTATTTAAACGATTTCCCAACGTGATCTAAAATGCTTGAAAATGCTTTATTTTGTAGCAAAACAGCACGTTTTGAGTTTTAATCTGCGTTTTAACGCGTAAAACAGCATAAAAAACGACGAAATTTTTATTATTCGTTTTTATTAATATTGTTTCTATTTGTCGATTTCAACGATCTAAAAATGCTTGAAAATGCTTATTTCAGCAAAAACAGCACGTTTTGGCTTTTAATCTGCGTTTTAACGCGTAAAACAGCATAAAAACGACGAATTTTTATTAATTCGTTTTTATTAATATTGCTTCTATTTGAACGATTTCAACGATCTAAAATGCTTGAAAATGCTTATTTTAAAGCAAAACAGCACGTTTTGAGCTTTAATCTGCGTTTTAACGCGCGTAAAAATGGTGCAGCATAAAACGACGAATTTTTATTATTCGTTTTTTATTAATATTGCGTCTATTTGAATGATTTCAACGATCTAAAATAAGCTGAAAATGCTTATTTTAAAGCAAAACAGCACGATTTGAGCTATTCTGCGTTTTAACGCGTAAACAGCATAAAAACGACGAAATTTTACATTCGTTTTTTATTTTATTGCGTCTATTTGAAACGGATTTCAACGATTCAAAAATGCTTGAAAATGCTTATTTTAGCAAAACAGCACGTTTTGAGCTTAATTCGCGTTTTAACGCCAAAACAGCATAAAAACGACGAAATTTTTATTATTCGTTTTATTTTTATTGCGTCTATTTGAACGAGATTTCAACGATCTAAAATGCTTGAAAATGCTTATTTTAGCAAAACAGCACGTTTTTGAGCTTTAATCTGCGTTTTTAACGCGTAAACAGCATAAAACGACGAATTTTTATTATTCGTTTTTTATTAATATTGCTTCTATTTGAACGATTTTAACGATCTAAAATGCTTGAAAAATGCCTATTTTAGCAAACAGCACGTCGAGCTTTAATCTGCATTTTAACGCGTGAAATGTTAATAAAACGACGAAATTTTTATTATCTGTTTTTATTAATATTGCGTCTATTTGAACGATTTCAACGATCTAAAATGCTTGGAAAATGCTTATTTTAAAGCAAAAAAAACAGCACGCTTTTGAGCTTTAATCTGCATTCTAACGCGTAAACAGCATAAAAACGACGCAATTTTTATTATTCGTTTTTATTAATATTGCTTCTATTTGAACGATTTCAACGATTCAAAATGTTTGAAAATGCTTATTTTAACAAAAACAGCACGTTTTGAGCTTTAATCTGCGTTTTAACTCGTAAAACAGCATAAAAACGACGAAATTTTTATTATTCGTTTTTTACATTATTGCGTCTATTTTAACGATTTCAACGATCTAAAAATGCTGAAAATGTTTATTTCCAGCAAAAACAGCACGTTTTGAGCTTTATTCTGCGTTTAACGCGTAAAACAGCAAAAATGCAAACGACGTGAAATTTTTATTATTCGTTTTTTTATTTTATTGCGTCTACTCTGAACGATTTCAAAGATCTAAAATGCTTGAAAATGCTTTATTATTTGTTAAAACGTTAACGTTTTGAGCTTTAATTCGCGTTTTAACGCGTAAACAGCATAAAAAACGTGACGAATTTTTATTATTCGTTTTTATTAATATTGTTTATTTGAACGATTTCAACGATCTAAAATCCTGAAAATGCTTTTATTTTAGCAAAACAGCACGTTTTGAGCTTTAATCTGCGTTTTTAACGCGTAAAACAGCATGTTCGCATAAAATCTTATTATTCGTTTTTATTAATATTGCGTCTATTTGTCGACGGATCTAAAAATGCTTGAAAATGCTAATTTTAGCAAAACAGCACGTTTTGAGCTTTTGATCTGCGTTTTAACGCGTAAAACAGCATAAAAACGACGAAATTTTTATTATTCGTTTTTATTAATATTGCGTCTATTTGAACGATTGCAACGATCTAAAATGCTTGAAAATGCTTATTTTAGCAAAAACAGCATCGTTTTGAGCTTTTAATCTGCGTTTTAACGCGTAAAACAGCATAAAAAACGACGAATTTTTTATTATTCGTTTTTTATTATTGCTTCTATTTGAACGATTTCAACGATCTAAAATGCTTGAACGCTTATTTTAACAAAAACAGCACGTTTTGAGTTTTAATCTGCGTTCGTAAAACAGCATAAAAACGATAAATTTTTTATTATTCGTTTTTATTAATACGTTTCTATTTGAACGATTTCAACGATCTAAAATGCTTGAAAAATGCTTATTTTGCTGTAAAACAGCACGTTTGAGCTTTAATCTGCGTTTCAACGCGTAAAACACATAAAAACGACGAATTTTTATTATTCGTTTTTATTAATATTGCGTCTATTTGAACGATTTCAACGATCTAAAATGCTTGAAAATGCTTATTTTAGCAAAAACAGCACGTTTTGAGTTTTAATCGGGCGTTTAACGCGTAAAAACAGCATAAAACGACGAAATTTTTATTATTCGTTTTTTATTAATATTGCGTCTATTTGAACGATTTTAAACGATCTAAAAATGCTTGAAAATGCTTATTTTGAAAGCAAAACAGCATCGTTTTGAGTTTTATTCTGCGTTTTAACGCGTAAAACAGCATAAAAACGACGAAATTTTTTATTATTCGTTTTTATTTTTATTGCGACTATTTGAACGATTTCAACGATCTAAAAATGCTTGAAAATGCTTATTTTAGCAAAAACAGCACGTTTTGAGTTTTAATCTGCGTTTTAACGCTTAAAATTAATAAAAACGACGAAATTTTATTATTGTTTTTTATTAATATTGCTTCTATTTGAACGATTTCAACGATCTAAAATGCTTGAAAATGCTTATTTTAGCAAAACAGCACGTTTTGAGCTTTAATCTGCGTTTAACGCGTAAAACAGCATTAAAAACGACGAAATTTTTATTATTCGTTTTTATTTTATTATGTCTATTTGAACGATTTCAACGATCTAAAATGCTTTGCGTCGCTTATTTTAGCAAAAACAGCACGTTTTGAGCTTTAATCTGCGTTTAACGCGCGTAAAACAGCATAAAACGACGAATTTTTTTATTATTCGCTTTTTATTATTATTGCTTCATTTGAACGATTTTAACGATTCAAAAATGCTTGAAAATGTCACAGCAAACAGCACAAGTTTTGAGCTTTTAATCTGCATTTAACGCGTGAAACAGCATAAAAACGACGAAATTTTTATTATTCGTTTCCTTATTAATATTGCGTCTATTTGAACGATTTCAACGATCTAAAACGCCAGAAAATGCTTATTTTAAACAGCACGTTTTGAGCTTTAATCTGCATTTTAACGCGTAAAACAGCATGTGCTGACGAATTTTTATTATTCCCGTTTTTTTATTAATAATACGCTCTATTTGGAACGTGATTTCCCCAACGATCTAAAAATGTTTGAAAATGCTTATTTTAACAAACAGCACGTTTTGAGCTTTAATCTGCGTTTTAACCGTAAAACAGCATAAAACGACGAAATTCTTTATTATTCGTTTTTATTAATATTGGTGTCTATTTGAACGATTTTCAACGATCTAAAATGTTGAAAATGCTTATTTAGCAAAACAGTTAATGTTTTGAGCTTCATTCTGCGTTTTAACGCGTAAAACAGCATAAAAACGACGAAATTTTTATTATTCGTTTTTATTTTTATTGCGTCTATTTGAACGATTTCAAAGATCTAAAATGCTTGAAAATGCTTATTTTAGCAAAACAGCACGTTTTGAGCTTTAATCTGCGTTTTAACGCGCGTAAAACAAAAGCATAAAAACGACGAATTTTTATTATTCGTTTTTATTACTATTGCTTATTTGAACGATTTCAACGATCTAAAACTTTGAAAATGCTTATTTTAGCAAAACAGCACGTTTTGAGCTTTAATTGCGTTTAACGCGTAAAACAGCATAAAAACGACGAAATTTTATTATTCGTTTTTATTAATATTGCGTCTATTTGAACGATTTCAACGATCTAACATGCTTGAAAATGCTAATTTTAGCAAAACAGCACCGTTTTAAGCTTTAATCTGCGTTTTAACGCGTAAAACAGCATAAAAAACGACGAAATTTTTATTATTGCTTTATTAATATTGCGTCTATTTTAAACGATTGCAACGATCTAAAATGCTTGAAAATGTTTATTTTAGCAAAACAGCACGTTTTGAGGCTTTAATCTGCGTTTTAACGCGTAAAACAACAGCATAAAAACGACGAATTTTTATTATTCGTTTTTATTAATATTGCTTCTATTTGAACGATTTCAACGATCTAAATGCTTGAAATGCTTATTTAACAAAACAGCACGTTTTGAGCTTTAATCTGCGTTTAACTCGTAAAACAGCATAAAACGATAAATTTTTTATTATTCGTTTTTATTAATATTGCTTCTATTTGAACGATTTCAACGATCTAAAATGCTTGAAAATGCTTATTTTAGCAAAACAGCACGTTTTGAGCTTTTTAATCTGCGTTTCAACGCGTAAAACAGCATAAAACGACGAATTTTTATTATTCGTTTTTATTAATATTGCGTCTATTTGAACGATTTCAACGATCTAAAATGCTTGAAAAATGCTTATTTTAGCAAAACAAAGCACGTTTTGAGTTTTAATCTGCGTTTTAACGCGCGTAAAACAGCATAAAAAACGACAAAATTCTTTTTATTATTCGTTTTTATTAATATTATGTCTATTTGAATGATTTCAACGATCTAAAAATGCTTGGAAAATGCTTATTTTAAAGCAAAACAGCACGTTTTGAGTTTTATTCTGCGTTTTAACGCGTAAAACAGCATAAAAACGACGAAATTTTTATTATTCCTGTTTTTTATTTTATTGCGACTATTTGAACGATTTCAACGATCTAAAATGCTTGAAAATGCTTATTTTAGCAAAAATGTTAATGCTTTTTGAGCTTTAATCTGCGTTTCTTTTAACGCTTAAACAGCATAAAAACGACGAAATTTTTATTATTCGTTTTTATTAATATTGCTTCTATTTGAACGTGATTTCAACGATCTAAAATGCTTGAAAATGCTTATTTTAGCAAAACAGCACGTTTTGAGCTTTAATCTGCGTTTTAACGCAAACAGCATAAAACGACGAATTTTTATTATTCGTTTTTATTACTATTGCTTCTATTTGAACGATTTCAACGATTCAAAATGCTTTGAAAATGCTTATATTAGCAAAACAGCACGTTTTGAGCTTTAATCTGCGTTTTAACGTGCGTAAAATGTTAATAAAAGCGACGAATTTTTTATTATTCGTTTTTATTAATATTGCTTCTATTTGAACGATTTCAACGATCTAAAAATGCTTGAGAATGCTTGTTTTAACAAAGCAGCACGTTTTGAGCTTTTAATCTGCGTTTTAACTCGTAAACAGCATAAAAACGTCGAATTTTTATTATTCGTTTTTATTAATATTGCCTATTTGAACGTGATTTCACGATCTAAAATGCTTGAAAATGCTAATTTTAGCAAAAACAGCAATGTTTTATTTTAACTGCGTTTAACGCGTAAAACAGCATAAAAACGACGAATTTTTATTATTCGTTTTTATTAATATTGCTTCTATTTGAACGATTTCAACGATCTAAAATGCTTGAAAATGCTTATTTTAGCAAAAACGCACGTTTTATTTTTATTCTGCGTTTTAACGCGTAAAAAACAGCATAAAAAACGACGAAATTTTTATTATTCGTTTTTATTAATATTGCGTCTATTTGAGCGATCAACGATCTAAAATGCTTGAAAATGTTTATTTTAGCAAAACAGCACGTTTTGAGCTTTAATCTGCGTTTTAACGCGTAAAACATCATAAAACGACGAAATTTTATTATTCGCTTTTATTAATACGTATTTAAACGATTTCAACGATCTAAAAAAATGCTTGAAAATGTTTATTTTAGCAAAAACAGCACGTTTTGTTTTTAATCTGCGTTTAACGCGTAAAACATCATAAAAACGACGAAATTTTTATTATTCGCTTTTTATTAATATTGCTTCTATTTAAACGATTTCAACGATCTAAAATGCTTGAAAATGCTTATTTTAGCAAAACAGCACGTGTTTTGAGCTTTTAATCTGCGTTTCTAATCGCGTAAAACAGCATAAAACGACGAAATTTTTATTATTCGTTTTTATTAATATTGCGTATATTTGAGCGATTTCCAACGATATAAAATGCTTGAAAATGCTATTTTAAAGCAAAACAGCACGTTTTGAGTTTTAATCTGCGTTTTAACGCGTAAAACAGCATAAAAAACGACGAATTTTTATTATTCGTTTTTATTAATATTGTTTCACTTGAACGATTTCAACGATCTAAAATGCTTGAAAATGCTTTATTTTAACAAAGCAGCACGTTTTGAGTTTTAATCTGCGTTTTAACTCGTAAAACAGCATAAAAACGTCGAATTTTTATTATTCGTTTTTATTAATATTGCGGTCTATTTAAACGATTTCAACGATCTAAAATGCTTAAAAATGCTTATTTTAGAAAAACAGCACGTTTTGAGTTTTAATCGGGTTTTAAGCGAAAACATCATAAAACGACTTTTTTTATTATTCGCTTTTTTTTAAATTTTGGGCTTCTATTTAAACGATTTCAACGATCTAAAATGCTTGAAAATGCTTATTTTGGAAAAACAGCACTTTTTGAGTTTTAATCGGTTTAACGCGAAAAACCCAAAAAACGACGAAATTTTTATTATTCTTTTTTTATTTATTGCGTATTTTGAGCGATTTCAACGATATAAAATGCTTAAAAATGTTTTATTTTAGAAAAACCAGCACTTTTTGAAATTGCGTTTTAACGCGTAAAACAAATAAAACGACGAATTTTTATTATTCGTTTTTTTAATATTGCTTCTATTTGAACATTTCAACGATCAAAATGCTTAAAAATGCTTTTTTTAGCAAAACCCCTTTTTGAGCTTTATTCTGCTTTTTAACGCGAAAACAGAAAAAAACGACGAAATTTTTATTATTCGTTTTTTTTAAATATTGCCATTTGAGCGTTTTCCCAAACGATCTAAAATGTTGAAAATGCTTATTTTAGCAAACAGCACGTTTTGAGTTTTAATCTGCGTTTTAACGCGAAAAAACAGCATAAAAACGACGAAATTTTTATTATTCGTTTTTTTAATATTGTTCTTTTGAACGATTTCAACGATCTAAAATGCTTGAAAATGCTTATTTTAGCAAAACAGCACGTTTTGAGCTTTAATCTGCGTTTTAACGCGTAATACAGCATAAAAAACGACAAATTTTTTTATTATTCTTTTTTATTAATATTGCTTCTATTTGAACGATTTCAACGATCTAAAAATGCTTGAAAATGCTTATTTTAGCAAAACAGCACGTTTTGAGTTTATTCTGCGTTTTAACGCGAAAAACAGCATAAAACGGCGAATTTTTTATTATTCGTTTTTATTAATATTGCTTCTATTTGAACGATTTCAACGATCTAAAATGTTTGAAAATGCTTATTTTAGCAAAACAGCACGTTTTGAGCTTTATTCTGCGTTTTAACGCGTAAAACAGCATAAAACGACGAAATTTTTTTTTATTCGTTTTTATTAATATTGCGGTTATTTGAACGATTTCAACGATCTAAAAATGCTTGAAAATGCTTATTTTAGCAAAACAGCACGTTTTGAGCTTTAATCTGCTTTTTAACGCGTAAAACAGCATAAAAACGACGAAATTTTTATTATTCGTTTTTATTTTATTGCGTCTATTTGAACGATTTCAACGATCTAAAAGCTTGAAAATGCTTATTTTAGCAAAACAGCACGTTTTGAGCTTTAATCTGCGTTTTAACGCGTAAAACAGCATAAAAACGACAAATTTTTTTATTATTCGTTTTATTAATATTGCTTCTATTTGAACGATTTCAACGATTTATAATGTTTGGGAAAATGCTTATTTTAGCAAACAGCACGATTTGAGCTTTAATCTGCGTTTTAACGCGTAAAACAGCATAAAAACGACGAAATTTTTATTATTCGTTTTTATTAATATTGCGTCTATTTGAACGATTTCAACGATCTAAAATGCTTGAAAATGCTTATTTTGAAACAGCACGTTTTGAGTTTATCTGCGTTTAACGCGTAAAACAGCATAAAACGACGAAATTTTATTATTCGTTTTTTTTTTTATTGCGTCTATTTGAACGATTTCAACGATCTAAAATGCTTGAAAATGCTTATTTTAGCAAAAACAGTTTTGAGTTTTAATCTGCTTTTTTAACGCGTAATACAGCATAAAACGACGAATTTTTATTATTCTTTTTTATTAATATTGCTTCTATTTGAACGATTTCAACGATCTAAAATGCTTAAAAAATGCTTATTTTCGCAAAAACAGCACGTTTTGAGTTTAATCTGCGTTTTACCGCGTAAAACAGCATAAAAACGACGAAATTTTATTATTCGTTTTTTATTAATATTGCGTCTATTTGAACGATTTCAACGATCTAAAATGCTTGAAAATGCTTTTTAGCAAAAACAGCACGTTTTGAGGTTTAATCTGCGTTTTAACGCGTAAAACGCATAAAACGACGAATTTTTATTATTCGTTTTTATTAATATTGCTTCTATTTGAACGTTTTTCAACGATCAAAAAATGCTTGAAAATGCTTATTTTAGCAAAACAGCACGTTTTGAGTTTTAATCTGCGTTTTAACGCGTAAAAACAGCATAAAAACGACGAATTTTTTTTTCGTTTTTATTAATATTGTTCTATTTGAACGATTTCAACGATCAAAAAATGCTTGAAAATGCTTATTTTAGCAAAACAGCACGTTTTGAGTTTTTTTCTGCGTTTTAACGCGAAAAACAGCAAAAAAACGACGAATTTTTTTTATTTTTTTTTTTATTAATATTGCTTCTTTTTTTGAACGTTTTTAACGTTTAAAAAATGCTTGAAAATGCTTATTTTAGAAAAAACAGCACGTTTTGAGTTTAATCTGCGTTTTAACGCAAACAGCAAAAAAAACGACAAATTTTTTTATTTTTCTTTTTATTAATATTGCTTTATTTGAACGATTTCCCCCTTTAAAAAATGCTTGAAAATGCTTTTTTTAAGCAAAACCAGCACTTTTTTGAGTTTTAAAATTCCCTTTTAACGCGTAAAAAAAGCAAAAAAAACGACGAATTTTTATTTTTCTTTTTTATTAATAGCTTATTTGAACGATTTCAACGATCTAAAATGTTTAAAAATGCTTTTTTTTGGGAAAAAACAGCACGTTTTGATTTTTAAATTGGGTTTTAACGGGGTAAAACAGCAAAAAAAACGACAAATTTTTTATTATTCTTTTTTTTAAATATTGCTTCTATTTGAAGGGATTTCAACGTTTAAAAAAAAATGTTTGAAAATGCTTTTTTTTGGCAAAACAGCACGTTTTGAGCTTTAATCTGCTTTTTAAAGCGTAAACAGCAAAAAAAGGGCCCAAATTTTTATTATTCGTTTTTTATTAATATTGCTTCTATTTAAAACGATTTCAACGATCAAAAAATGCTTAAAAAATGTTTATTTTGAAAAAACAGCACTTTTTGAGTTTTAACTGCGTTTTAACGCGAAAAAAACGAAAGGGACAAAATTTTTTATTATTCTTTTTTTATTAATATTGCTCTTTTTTTGAACGATTTCAACAAAAACCGAAAAGGGGCTTATTTTGAAAAACAGCACGTTTTAAAAGTTTTAAACTGCGTTTTAACCGGTAAAAACAGCAAAAAAAACGACAAAATTTTTATTATTCTTTTTTTATTAATATTTTTCTAGAACGATTTCAACGATTAAAATGCTTAAAAAATTGCTTATTTTACCCAAAAAAAGCACTTTTTGGGTTTTTACTGCGTTTTAACGCGTAAACAGCATAAAAAACGACAAATTTTTTTATTATTCGTTTTTATTAATATTGCTTCTATTTGAACGATTTCAACGATCTAAAATGCTTGAAAATGCTTTTTTTGCAAAAAAGGGTTTTGAGTTTTTAATCTGCGTTTTAACGCGTAAACAGCAAAAAAAACGACGAAATTTTATTATTCGTTTTTATTAATATTGCGTCTATTTGAACGTTTCAACACTAAAATGCTTGAAAATGCTTATTTTAGCAAAACAGCACGTTTTGAGTTTTAATCTGCGTTTTAACGCGTAAAAACATAAAAACGACAAAATTTTATTATTCGTTTTTATTAATATTGCTTCTATTTGAACGATTTAACGATCAAAAAATGCTTGAAAATGTTATTTTAGCAAAACACCCTTTTTGAGTTTAATCTGCGTTTTAACGCGTAAAACACAAAAACGACTTTTTTATTATTCGTTTTTATTAATATTGCGTCTATTTAACGATTTCAACGTCTAAAATACTTGAAAATGCTTATTTTGCAAAAAGACTTTTTGAGTTTAATCAGCGTTTTAAGCAAAAACAGCAAAAAAAACGACAAAATTTTTATTATTTGTTTTTTTAATATTGCGTCATTTGAACGATTTCAACGTTAAAAAATGTTTAAAAAATTTATTTTAGCAAAACAGCACTTTTTGAGTTTTAATCTGCTTTTTAACGCGTAAACAGCAAAAAAACGACGAATTTTTTATTATTGTTTTTTTAATATTCTTCTATTTAACGATTTAAACGATCTAAAATGCTTGAAAATGCTTTTTTTAGCAAAACAGCACTTTTTGGTTTAATCTGCTTTTTAACGCGTAAAACATCACTAAAATGCTTGAAAATGCCTATTTTAGCAAACAGCACGTTTTGAGCTTTAATCTGCGTTTTAACGCGTAAACAACATAAAACGACAATTTTTATTATTCGTTTTTATTAATATTGCTTCTATTTGAACGATTTCAACGATGTAAAATGCTTGAAATGCTTATTTTAGCAAACAGCACGTTTTGAGCTTTAATCTGCGTTTTAACGCGTAAACAGCAAAAAAACGACGAATTTTTATTATTCGTTTTTATTAATATTGCTTCTATTTGAACGATTTTAACCATCTAAAATGCTTGAAAATGCTTATTTTAGCAAAACAGCACGTTTTGAGCTTTAATATGCGTTTTAACGCGTAAAACAGCATAAAACGACGAATTTTTTATTATTCGTTTTTATTAATATTGCTTCTATTTGAACGATTTCAACGATCTAAAATGCTTGAAAATGCTTATTTTAGCAAAACAGCACGTTTTGAGCTTTTAATCTGCGTTTTAACGCGTAAACAGCATAAAACGACGAATTTTTTATTATTCTTTTTTATTAATATTGCGTCTATTTGAACGATTTCAACGATCTAAAATGCTTGAAAATGCTTATTTTAGCAAAACAGCACGTTTGAGCTTTAATCTGCGTTTTAACGCGTAAAACAGCAAAAAAACGACGAATTTTTATTATTCGTTTTTATTAATATTGCGTCTATTTGAACGATTTCAACGATCTAAAATGCTTGAAAATGCTTATTTTAGCAAAACAGCACGTTTTGAGCTTTAATCTGCGTTTTAACGCGTAAAACAGCATAAAAACGACAAATTTTTATTATTCGTTTTTATTAATATTGCTTCTATTTGAACGATTTCAACGATCTAAAAATGCTTGAAAATGCTTATTTTAGCAAAACAGCACGTTTTGAGCTTTTAATCTGCGTTTTAACGCGTAAAACAGCATAAAACGACAATTTTTATTATTCGTTTTTATTAATATTGCGTCTATTTAACGATTTCAACGATCTAAAATGCTTGAAAATGCTTATTTTAGCAAAACAGCACGTTTTGAGCTTTAATCAGCGTTTTAACGCGTAAAACAGCATAAAACGACAAAATTTTTATTATTTGTTTTTATTAATATTGCGTCTATTTGAACGATTTCAACGATCTAAAATGCTTGAAAATGCTTATTTTAGCAAAACAGCACGTTTTGAGCTTTAATCTGCGTTTTAACGCGTAAAACAGCATAAAAACGACGAATTTTTATTATTCGTTTTTATTAATATTGCTTCTATTTGAACGATTTCAACGATCTAAAATGCTTGAAAATGCTTATTTTAGCAAAACAGCACGTTTTGAGCTTTAATCTGCGTTTAACGCGTAAAACAGCATAAAACGACGAAATTTTTATTATTCGCTTTTTATTAATATTGCTTCTATTTGAACGATTTCAACGATCTAAAATGCTTGAAAATGCTTATTTTAGCAAAACAGCACGTTTTGAGGTTTATTCTGCGTTTTAACGCGTAAAACAGCATAAAAACGACGAAATTTTTATTATTCGTTTTTATTTTATTGCTCTATTTGAACGATTTCAACGATCTAAAATGCTTGAAATTGCTTGATTTTAGCAAAACAGCACGTTTTGAGTTTTAATCTGCGTTTTAACGCGTAAAACATCATAAAACGACGAAATTTTTATTATTCCTTTTTATTAATTTTGCTTCTATTTGAACGATTTCAACGATCTAAAATGCTTGAAAATGCTTATTTTAGCAAAACAGCACGTTTTGAGCTTTTATCTGCGTTTTAACGCGTAAAACAGCATAAAACGACGAATTTTTTATTATTCGTTTTTATTAATATTGCTTCTATTTAAACGATTTCAACGATCTAAAATGCTTGAAAATGCTTATTTTAGCAAAACAGCACGTTTTGAGCTTTAATCTGCGTTTTAACGCGTAAAACAGCATAAAAACGACGAAATTTTTATTATTCGTTTTTATTAATATTGCTTCTATTTGAACGATTTCAACGATCTAAAATGCTTGAAAATGCTTATTTTAGCAAAACAGCACGTTTTGAGCTTTAATCTGCGTTTTAACGCGTAAAACAGCATAAAAACGACGAATATTTTATTATTCGTTTTTATTAATATTGCTCTATTTGAATGATTTCAACGATCTAAAATGCTTGAAAATGCTTATTTTAGCAAAACAGCACGATTTGAGCTTTATTCTGCGTTTTAACGCGTAAAACAGCATAAAAACGACGAAATTTTTTATTATTCGTTTTTATTTTATTGCGTCTATTTGAACGATTTCAACGATCTAAAATGCTTGAAATATGCTTATTTTAGCAAAACAGCACGTTTTGAGCTTAATTCTGCGTTTTAACGCTTAAAACAGCATAAAAACGACGAAATTTTTATTATTCGTTTTTATTAATTTTGCGTCTATTTGAACGATTTCAACGATCTAAAAATGCTTGAAAATGTTTATTTTAGCAAAACAGCACGTTTTGAGCTTTAATCTGCGTTTTAACGCAAAACAGCATAAAAACGACGAATTTTTATTATTCGTTTTTATTAATATTGCTTCTATTTAAACGATTTCAACGATCTAAAATGCTTGAAAATGCTTATTTTAGCAAAACAGCACGTTTTGAGCTTTAATCTGCGTTTTAACGCGTAAAACAGCATAAAACGACGAAATTTTTATTATTCGTTTTTTATTAATATTGCTTCTATAAAACGATTTCAACGATCTAAATGCTTAAAAAATGCTTATTTTAGCAAAACACCCGTTTTGAGCTTTAATCTCGTTTTAACGCGTAAAAGATAAAACGACGAATATTTTATTATTCGTTTTTATTAATATTGCGTCTATTTGAATGATTTTAACGATTAAAATGTTTTGAAATGCTTATTTTAGCAAAAACAGCACGATTGAGCTTTTATTCTGCTTTTTTAACGCGTAAACAACATCGACGAAATTTTTATTATTCGTTTTTATTTTATTGCGTCTATTTGAACGATTTCAACGATCAAAATGCTTGAAAATGCTTATTTTAGCAAAACAGAGTTTTGAGTTAAATTTTCTGCTTTTTAACGTTTTAAACAGCATAAAAACGACGAAATTTTATTATCGTTT
>NW_027046846.1:0-19975 GCF_025399875.1 Dalotia coriaria | reverse complement strand
AAAAATTTTCAAGCTTTTGACGTTGAAATCGTTCAAATAGACGCAATATTAATAAAAACGAATAATAAAAGTTTCGTCGTTTTTATGCTGTTTTGCGTTAAAAACGCAGATTCTCATAACGTGCTGTTTTGCAAAAAATAAGCATTTTCAACTTTTTAGATCGTTGTCGTTCAAATAAAGCAAAATAAAAAAGGAATAATAAAAATTCGTCGTTTTTATGCTGTTTTCGCGTTAAAACGCAGATTAAAACTAAAAACGTGCTGTTTTGCTAAAAAAAATTTTTTAAACTTTTTAGATCGTTAAAATTTTCTAGACGCAATAAAAAAAAAACGAATAAAAAAAATTTCGTCGTTTTTATGCTTTTTTAAGCTTTAAAAACGCAAAAAATAAAACGTGCTTTTTTGCTAAAATAAGCATTTTCAAGCTTTTTTTAGATCGTTGAAATCGTTCAAATAGAAGAAAATTTAATAAAAACGAATAAAAAAAACCCGTTGTTTTATGTTTTTTTACGCTTTAAAAACGCAGATTAAAGCTAAAAACGTGCTGTTTTGCTAAAAAAAGCATTTTCAAGAAGATCGTTGAAATCGTTCAAATAGAAGCAATATTAATAAAAACGAATAATAAAATTCGTTGTCTTTTATGCTGTTTGCGTTAAAACGCAATTAAAAGCTCAAATATTTGTTTTGCTAAAATAAGCATTTTCAAAACATTTTAGATTGTTGAAATCGTTCAAAATAGGCAATATTAATAAAAACGTAATAAAATTTCGTTTTATGCTGTTTTACGCGTTAAAACGCAGAATAAAGCTCAAAACGTGCTGTTTTGCTAAAATAAGCATTTTCAAGCATTTAGATCGTTGAAATCGTTCAAATAGAAGAAATATTAATAAAAACGATAATAAAAATTGTTTTATGTTTAGTTAAAACGCAAAATTAAAACTCAACGTGCTGTTTTGCTAAAATAAGCATTTTCAAGCATTTTTAGATCGTTGAATCATTTAAATAGACGCAATATTAATAAAACGAATAATAAAAATTCGTCGTTTTATGCTGTTTTACGCGTTAAAACGCAGATTAAGCTCAAAACGTGCTGTTTTGCTAAAATAAAGTTTTAAAAGCATTTTAGATCGTTGAAATCGTTCAAATAGCGCAATATTAATAAAACGAATAATAAAAATCGCTTTTATGCTGTTTTTTGCGTTAAAATGCAGATTAAAGCTCAAAACGTGCTGTTTTGCTAAAATAATAAGCATTTTCAAGCATTTTAGATCGTTGAAATCGTTCAAATAGAAGCAATATTAATAAAAACGAATAAAAAAAATTTTCGTCGTTTTTATGCTGTTTTACGCGTTAAAACGCAGATTAAAGCTCAAAACGTGCTGTTTTGCTAAAATAAGCATTTTCAAGCATTTTAGATCGTTGAAATCGTTCAAATAGAACGCAATATTAATAAAAACGAATATTAAAAATTCGTCGTTTTATGCTGTTTTTGCGTTAAAACGCAGATTAAAAGCTCAAAACGTGCTGTTTTGCTAAAATAAAGCATTTTCAAGCATTTTAGATCGTTGAAATCGTTCAAATAGAAGCAATATTAATAAAAACGAATAATAAAATTGTCGTTTTTATGCTGTTTTACGCGTTAAAACGCAGATTAAAGCTCAAAACGTGCTGTTTTGCTAAAATAAGCTTTTCAAGCATTTTAGATCGTTGAAATCGTTCAAATAGACAAATATTATAAAAACGAATAATAAAATTTCGTCGTTTTTATGCTGTTTTACGCGTTCAAACGCAGATTAAAGCTCAAAACGTGCTGTTTTCTAAAAAGCATTTTCAAGCATTTAGATCGTTGAAATCGTTCAAATAGAAGCAATATTAATAAAAACGAATATTAAAAATTTCGTCGTTTTATGCTGTTTTAGCGTTAAAACGCAGATTATAGCTCAAACGTGCTGTTTTGCTAAAATAAGCATTTAAGATTTTTAGATCGTTGAAATCGTTAAAAGAAGCAATTTTTATCTTATAAAATTGCTTGCTGTTGTAAAAAAACATTTCAAGCTTTTGCTAAATATTTAAGCATTTAATAAACAAATAAAAATTTTTTTTTTTTTTTTAAAAAAAAATTTAAAACTTTTTTTTTAAAAAAATTTTTTTAAAAAATTTTTAAAAAAAATAAAAAAAGAAAAAAAAAATTTTTCCAAAAAAAAAAAATTTTTTTAAATTGTTTTTTTAAAAAAATTTTCCCGGGGGTTTTTTCAAAAAAGTTTTTTAAAAAAAAAGAAAAAAAAAATTTTCCGTTTTTTTTTTTTAAAAAAAAAACCAAATTTTTTTTTTTTTAAAAGGCCTTTTTTAAAAAAATTTTTTTTAAAAAAAAATTTTAAAACTTTTAAAAATTTTGGTTTTTTTTCCTTTAAAAAAAAAAAAAAAATTTTTTTTTTTTTAAAGGTTAAAAAAAAAAAAAAAGGGGGTTTTTAAAAAAATTTTTTAAAAAAAAAAAAATTTCGTTTTTTTTTTTTTAAAAAAAAAAAAAAACCCCCTTTTTTTTCCAAAAAAAATTTTAAATTTAAAAGGGGGGAAAAAAAAAAAAATTTTTTAAAAAAAATTTTTTTTGGGAAAAAAAAAAAAAAAGGGGGTTTTTTTTTCCTTTTTAAAAAAAATTTAAAACTTTTTTTTAAAAAAAAAAAAAATTTTAAAAAAAAAAAAAAAATTTTTTTTTAAAAAAAAAAAAAAAAAACCCCCTTTTAAAAAAGGGTTTTTTGGCAAAAAAAAAAAATTTTTTTTTTTAAAAAAATTTTTTAAAAAAAAAAAAAAAAAAAAAAAAAAAAACTTTTTTTTTTTTCCCTTTTTGGCAAAAAAGAAAAAATTTTTTTTTAAAAAAATTTTTTTTTAAATTTTAAAAAAAAAAAAAATTTTTTTTGGGGGGGTTTTTTTTTAAAAAATTTTTAAAGGTTTTTTAAAAAAATTTTTTTTTTTAAAAAGGTTTTTTAAAAATTTTAAAAAAAAAAAAAAATTTTTTTTTTTTTAAAAAGGGTTAAAAAAAAAAAAAATTTTTTTTTTAAAAAATTTTTTTAAAAATTTTTTTTGAAAAAAAAAAAAAAAATTTTTTTAAAAAAAAAAAAAAAATTTTTTTTAAAAAAAAAAAATTTTTTTCCCCCCTTTTTAAAAAAAAAAAAAAAAGGGTTGTTTTAAAAAAAAAAATTTTTTTTTTAAAAAAAGGGAAAAACCTTTTCCCCAAAAAATTTTTTTAAAAAAAAAAATTTTTTCCCCTTTTTTTTTTTTAAAATTTTTTTTTTTTAAAAAACCCTTTTTCAAAAAAGTTTTTTAAAAAAAAAAAAAAAAAAAAATTTTTTTTTCCTTTTTAAAAATTAAAAAAAAAAAAAACGTTTTTTGCTTTTTTTTTAAAAATTTTAAAAACCAAAAAATTTTTTGAAAAAAAATTTTTTAAAAAAATTTTTTAAAAAAATTTTTTAAAAGGAAAATTTTAAAAAAAAAAAAAAAATTTCCGTTTTTAAAAAAAAAAAAAATTTTTTAAAATTGTTTTGTTAAAAAAAAAATTTTGGGAAAAAATTTTTTTTTTTTAAAAAACTTTTTAAAAAAAAATTAAAAACCCTTTTTTTAAAAAAATTTTTTTAACCCAAAAGTTTTAAAAAAAAAATTTTTTTTTTAAAAAAAACCAAAAAAAATTTTTTTTTTTTCAAAAAAATTTAAAAAAAAAAAAAAAAAAGGGTTTTTTTTTTTCCTTTTAAAAAAAAAAAATTTTTTTAAAAAAAAATTTTAAAAAAAAAATTTTAAAAATTTTTTTTAAAGGAAAAAAAAAAAAAAAAAATTTTTTTAGGATTGGGTTGAAAAATCTTTTTTCAAAATAAAACCGCAAATTTAAATTTAAATAAAAAAAAACGAATAAAAAAAATTTTTGTCGTTTTTATGCTTTTTTACGCGTTAAAACGCAGATTGAAGCTCAAAACGTGCTGTTTTGTTTTAAAAAAAAGCATTTTCAAGCATTTTAGACCCCGTTGAAATCGTTCAAATAGGCAATAAATAAAAACAATAATAAAAATTTTCGTCGTTTTTTTTTTTCCCGCGCTTTAAAAACGCAGTTTAAAACCCAAAACGTGCTGTTTTGCTAAAATAAAAAATTTTAAAATTTTTTTAGATCGTTGAAACCCCGTTCAAATAGACGCAATATTAATAAAAAGGGAATAATAAAAATTTCGTCGTTTTTATGCTGTTTTACGCGTTAAAACGCTGTTTAAAAACTCAAAACGTGCTGTTTTGCTAAAATAAATTTTAAGCTTTTTTTGATCGTTGAAATCGTTCAAATAGAGTATTAATAAAAACGAATAAAAAAAAAATTCGTTTTTTGCGCTTTTTGCGTTCAAACGCAGTTTAAAAAAACTCAAAACGTGCTGTTTTTCTAAAATAAGCTTTTTTCGGCATTTTAGATCTAAAACCCGTTCAAATAAAAAACAATTTTAAATTAAAAGAAAAAATAATCCCAAATTTCGTCGTTTTATGCTTTTTTTAAAAGAATTAAAAACTCAAAACTTGCGGGGCCCCAAAAATAAGCATTTTAAAATTTTTTTAGACCCTTTTAAAATTTGTTAAATAAAAGCAATATTTAAAAACAAAATAAAAAAAATTTTCGTCTTTTTTTATGCTGTTTTAGCGTTAAAACGCAGATTAAAGCTCAAAACTTTGTTTTTTTTTAAAATAAGCATTTTCAAGCATTTTTAGATCGTTGAAATCGTTCAAAAAAAAGCAATATTAATAAAAACGAATAAAAAAAAAAATTTTGTCGTTTTTTTGTTTTCCCCCGTTAAAACGCAGATTAAACTCAAAACGTGCTGTTTTGCTAAAATAAGCATTTTCAAGCATTTTAGATCGTTGAAATCGTTCAAATAAAAGCAATAAAAAAAAAACGAATAATAAAAATTTCGTCTTTTTTATGCTTTTTTTACGCGTTAAAACGGGAAAAAAACTAAACGTGTTTTTTTTGCTAAAATAAAATTTTCAAATTTTTAGATCGTTAAAATCGTTCAAATAACGCAATATTAAAAAAAAACGAATAATAAAAATTTCGTCGTTTTTATGCTGTTTTACGCGTTAAAACGCGATTGAAACTCAAAACGTGCTTTTTTTTGCTAAAATAAGCATTTTCAAGCATTTTAGATCTTTTAAAATCGTTCAAAATTTCCCCAATAAATAAAAAGGGAATAATAAAAATTCGTCGTTTTTATGCTTTTTTACGCGTTAAAACGCAGATTAAAGCTCAAAACGTGCTGTTTTCTAAAATAAAGCATTTTCAAGCATTTTAGATCTTGAAATCGTTAAAAATAAAAAGCAATATTAATAAAAACGAATAATAAAAATTTCGTCGTTTTTGCTTTTTTAAAAAGGTTTTAAAAGCTCAAAACGTGCTGTTTTCCCAAAATAAGCTTTTTCCCAAACTTTTTTAGATCGTTAAAATTTGTTCAAATAGACGCAATATTAATAAAAACGAATAATAAAAATTTCGTCTTTTTTTTGCTGTTTTTAGC
Organism: Dalotia coriaria; assembly: GCF_025399875.1. Classification (NCBI taxonomy): domain Eukaryota; kingdom Metazoa; phylum Arthropoda; class Insecta; order Coleoptera; family Staphylinidae; genus Dalotia; species Dalotia coriaria. Next base: position 14,442 of record NW_027046846.1, on the reverse strand, counting down.
GTTAAACGCAGTTTAAAAGCTAAAAACGGCTGTTTTTTTAAAAAAAGGCATTTTCAAGCTTTTTAAAGATCTTGAAACCCTTTTAAATAAAAGCAATATTAATAAAAACAAAATAAAAAAAAATTTCGTCTTTTTTATGCTTTTTTTTACGCGTTAAAACGCAGTTTAAAAAGCTCAAAACGTGCTTTTTTGCTAAAATAAGCATTTTCAAATTTTAGATCGTTGAAATCTTTTTAAATAAGCAATAAAAATAAAAACGAATAAAAAAAAATTTCGTCTTTTTTATGCTGTTTTACGCGTTAAAAGGGGGGGAATTAAAGCTAAAAACGTGCTTTTTGCTAAAAAAGCATTTTAAAACTTTTTTAGATCTTTGGGGAAATCTTTTCAAATAACGCAATATTAATAAAAAGAATAAAAAAAATTTTCGTCTTTTTTATGCTGTTTTACGCTTTAAAAACGCAGATTAAACTCAAAACGTGCTGTTTTGCTAAAATAAGCATTTTCAAGCATTTTGGATCGTTAAAATTTGTTCAAATAGTTAATATTAATAAAAACCAATAAAAAAATTTCGTCTTTTTTTTTTTATGCTTTTTTTACGCTTTAAAAAAACGCAGTTTAAAAAAACTCAAAACGTGCTGTTTTGCAAAAAAATAAGCATTTTCAAGCTTTTTTAGATCGTTGAAATCGTTCAAATAGACAAAATTATTAATAAAAACGAATAATAAAAATTTCTCTTTTTTTATGCTGTTTTACGCTTTAAAAAACGCTGTTTAAAAAATTTTCAAAACGTGCTGTTTTGCTAAAAAAGCTTTTTTCAAGCATTTTAGATCGTTGAAACCCCGTTAAAATAGACGCAATATTAAAAAACGAATAATGAAAATTCGTCGTTTTTATGCTTTTTTTACGGGGTTCAAACGCAGTTAAAAACTCAAAACGTGCTTTTTTCCCAAAAAAAAAAGCATTTTCAAGCATTTTAGATCAATGAAAACCCTTTTCAAATGGAAGCAATATTAAAAAAAAACGAATAAAAAAAATTTTCGTCGTTTTTATGCTGTTTTCGCTTTAAAAACGCAGTTTAAAAACTCAAAACGTGCTTTTTGCCAAAATAAGCTTTTTTAAAATTTTTTTAGATCGTTGAAATCTTTTTAAATAAAAGCAATATTAATAAAAACGAATAAAAAAAAATTCGTCTTTTTTATGCTGTTTTGCGTTAAAACGCAGTTAAAAACTCAAAACGTGCTGTTTTGTTTTAAAATAAACTTTTTTCAAGCTTTTTTAGATCGTTAAAATTTGTTCAAATAGACGCAATTTTAAATTAAAAACGAATAATAAAAAATTTTCGTCTTTTTTTTATGCTGTTTTACGCGTTAAAACGCAGATTAAAGCTCAAAACGTGCTTTTTTTGCAAAAATTTAGCTTTTTTCAAGCATTTTAGATCGTTGAAATTTTTCCCAAATAAAGCAATATTAAAAAAAAAACCAATAAAAAAAAATTTCGTCGTTTTAGGGCTTTTTTACGCGTTAAAACGCAGTTTAAAAAACTCAAAACGTGTTTTTGCTAAAATAAGCTTTTTCAAGCTTTTTTAGATCGTTGAAATCTTTTCAAATAAAAGCAATATTAAAAAAAACGAATAAAAAAAAATTTCGTTTTTTTTATGCTTTTTTTACGCGTTAAAACGCGATTAAAACTCAAACAAATAATAAAAATTCGTCGTTTTTATACTGTTTTTACGCGTTAAAACACAGATTAAACTCAAAAGCATTTGTGCTGTTTTGCTAAAAGTAAAGCATTTTCAAGCATTTTAGATCGTTGAAATCGTTCAAATAGACGCAATAAAAATAAAAAACGAATAATAAAAATTTCGTCGTTTTTATGCTGTTTTACGCATAAAACGCAGAGATAAAAGCTCAAAACGTGCTGTTTTGCCAAAATAAGCATTTTTCAAAGCATTTTAGATCGTTGAAATCGTTCAAAATAGAAACAATATTAATAAAAACGAATAATAAAAAATTTGTCGTTTTTATGCTGTTTTACGCGTTAAAACGCAGATTAAAAGCTCAAAACGTGCTGTTTTGCTAAAATAAGCATTTTCAAGCATTTTAGATCGTTGAAATCACGTTCCAAATAGACGCAATATTAATAAAACGAATAATAAAAGTTTCGTCGTTTTTTTTATGCTGTTTTACGCGTTAAAACGCAGATTAAAACTCATAACATTAACTGTTTTTGCTAAAATAAGCATTTTCAAGCATTTTAGATCGTTGAAATCGTTTCAAAATAGAAGCAATAATAATAAAAAGGAATAATAAAAATTCGTCATTTTATGCTGTTTTTTGCGTTAAAACGCAGATTAAAAGCTCAAAACGTGCTGTTTTTGCTAAAATAAGCATTTTCAAGCATTTTAGATCACGTTTAAAATCGTTCCGGTAGACGCAATAAAAATAAAAAACGAAGATAATAAAATTTCGTCGTTTTTGTAATGCTTGTTTTAAGCGTTAAAAACGCAGATAAAACTCAAACGTGCTGTTTTTGCTGCAAAATAAGCATTTTCAAGCATTTTAGATCGTTGAAATCGTTCAAAGTAGAAGCAATATTAATAAAAACGGAGTAATAAAAAATTCGTTGTTTTATGCTTTGTTTTACGCGTTAAAACTGCCAGATTAAAGCTCAAAACGTGCTGTTTTGCTAAAATAAGCATTTTCAAGCATTTTTAGATCGTTGAAATCGTTCAAATGAGCTGCAATATTAATAAAAACGAATAAAAATTCGTCGTTTTATGTTGTTTTACGCGTTAAAACGCAGATTAAAACTCAAAACGTGCTGTTTTTGCTAAAATAAGCATTTTTCAAGCATTTTTAGATCGTTGAAATCGTTCAAATAGACGCAATATTAATAAAACGAATAATAAAAATTCGTCGTTTTTATGCTGTTTTACGCGTTAAAACGCAGATTAAAAGCTCAAAACGTGCTGTTTTGCTAAAATAAAAACATTTTCAAACATTTTAAAATCGTTGAAATCGTTCAAATAGATGCAATAAAAATAAAAAACGAATAATAAAAAGAATTTCGTCGTTTTATGCTGTTTTACGCGTTAAAACGCAGAATAAAAAGCTCAAAACGTGCTGTTTGCTAAAAATAAGCATTTTTTCAAAACACATTTTTAGATCGTTGAAATCGTTCAAATAGAGCAAGTAATGTAAAAACGAATAATAAAATTTCGTCGTTTTTATGCTTGTTTTACGCGTTAAAACGCAGATTAAAAACTCAAAACGTGCTGTTTTGCTAAAATAGCATTTTCAAGCATTTTAGATCGTTGAAATCGTTCAAATAGAAGCAATAGTAATAAAAACGAATAATAAAAAATTTCGTCGTTTTTATGCTGACATACGTTAAAACGCAGAATAAGAAGAGCTCAAAACATTAACTGTTTTTGCTTTAAAATAACATTTTCAAACATTTTAGATCGTTAAATCGTTCAAATAGAAGCAATATTAATAAAAGCAGATAATAAAAAAAAAGAAATTCGTTTATGCTTTATATTAACACCATTTTTACGCGTTAAAAACGCAGATTAAAACTCAAAACGTGCTGTTTTTGCTAAAATAAGCATTTTTCAAGCATTTTTTAGATTGTTGCGTCGTTCAAATAGAAACAATATTAATAAAAAACGAATAATAAAATTTCGTCGTTTTTTATGCTTGTTTTACGCGTTAAAACGCAGAATAAAACTCAAAACGTGCTGTTTTGCTAAAATAAGCATTTTCAAGCATTTTTAGATCGTTGAAATCGTTCAAAATAGAAACAATATTGAAAAAACGAATAATAAAAAATTCGTTGTTTTATCTTGTTTTACGCGTTAAAGCGCGTTAAAACTCAAAACATTTTAAAATAAAAGCATTTTCAAGCATTTTTTAGATCGTTGAAATCGTTGGAAATAGACGCAATATTAGTAATAAAAACGAATAATAAAAAATTCGTCGTTTTTATGCTGTTTACGCGTTAAAACGCAGATTAAAAGCTCAAAACGTGCTGTTTGCTAAAATAAGCTTTTCAAGCATTTTACGTCGTTGAAATCACGTTTCAAATAGACGCAATATTAATAAAAAACGAATAATAAAAAAATTCGTCGTTTTTTATGCTGTTTTACGCGTTAAAATGCAGATTAAAGCTCAAAACGATACTTTTAATTTTGCTAAAATAAAAGCATTTTTCAAAAGCGGTATTTTAGATCGTTTAAATCGTTCAAATAGAAACAATATTAATAAAAAACGAATAATAAAAAATTCGTCGTCGTTTTTATGCTGTTTTACGCGTTAGAAAACGCAGATTAAAACTCAAAACGTGCTGTTTTTGCTAAAATAAAGCATTTTCAAGCATTTTTAGATCGTTGAAATCGTTCAAATAGACGCAATATTAATAAAACGAATAATAAAAATTTCGTCACGTTTTTTATGCTGTTGTTTTACGCGTTAAACGCAGGGTAAAACTCAAAACGTGCTGTTTTGCTAAAATAAGCATTTTTCAAGCATTTTAGATCGTGAAATCGTTCAGAAAATAGAAATAATAATAATAAAAACGAATAATAAAAAAATTCGTCGTTTTATGCTGTTTTACGCGTTAAACGCAGATTAAAGCTCAAAAACGTGCTGTTTTGCTAAAATAAGCATTTCCAAGCATTTTTAGATCGTTGAAATCGTTCAAATGACGCAATAAAAATAAAAACGAATAATAAAAATTTCGTCGTTTTATGCTGACTTTACGCGTTAAAACGCAGGAATAAAGCTCAAAACGTGCTGTTTTTGCTAAAATATAAGCATTTTCAAGCATTTTTAGATCGTTGAAATCGTTCAAATAGACGCAATATTAATAAAAAACGAATAATAAAAATTTCGTCGTTTTTATGCTGTTTTTACGCGTTAAAACGCAGAATAAAGCTCAAAACATTGCTGTTTTGCTAAAATAGCATTTTCAAGCATTTTTAGATCGTTGAAATCGTTCAAATAGAAGCAATATTAATAAAAACGGTAATAAAAATTCGTTGTTTTATGCTGTTTTACGCGTTAAAACGCAGATTAAAGAAACTCAAGACGTACTGTTTTGCTAAAATAAGCATTTTCAAGCATTTTTAGATCGATGAAGTCGGTCAAATAGACACAATATTAATAAAACGAATAATAAAAATTTCGTCGTTTTTATGCTGTTTTACGCGTTAAAACGCAGATTAAAATAAAACGTGCTGTTTTTAGCAAAATAAAAGCATTTTGAAGCATTTGAGTTGTTGAAATCGTTCAAATAGAGCAATATTAATAAAAACGAATAATAAAAATTTCGTCGTTTTTATGCTGTTTTACGCGTTAAAACGCAGAATAAAGCTCAAAACGTGCTGTTTTTTGTAAAATAAGCATTTTCAAGCATTTTAGGTCGTTGAAATCGTTCAAATAGAAGCAATATTTATAAAAACGAATAATAAAATTCGTTGTTTTATGCTGTTTTACGCGTTAAAAACGCGAATTAAAGCTCAAAAGCGTGCTGTTTTGCTAAAATAATAAGCATTTTCAAGCATTTTAGATCGTTGAAATCGTTCAAATAGACCGCAATATTAATAAAAACGAATAATAAAAATTCGTCGTTTTTATGCTGTTTTACGCGTTAAAACGCAGATTAAAAGCTCAAACGTGCTGTTTTGCTAAAATAAAGCATTTTCAAGCATTTTTAGATCGTTGAAATCGTTCAAATAGACGCAATATTAATAAAAAAAAAGTAATAAAAATTCGTCGTTTTTTATGCTGTTTACGCGTTAAAACGCAGATTAAACTCAAAACGTGCTGTTTTGCTAAAATAAAAGCATTTTCAAGCATTTTAGATCGTTGAAATCACGTACAAATAGACGCAATATTAATAAAAAACGAATAATAAAATTTCGTCGTTTTTATGCTGTTTTACGCGTTAAAACGCAGATTAAACTCAAAACGTGCTGTTTTGCTAAAATAAGCATTTTCAAGCATTTTTGGAGTCGTTGAAATCGTTCAAATAGAAGCAATATTAATAAAAAACGAATAATACAAAAAATTCGTCGTTTTATGCTGTTTTACGCGTAAAAAACGCAGATTAAAAACTCAAAACATTTGCTGTTTTGCTAAAATGGCATTTTCAAGCATTTTAGATCGTTGAAATCGATTTCAAATAGACGCAATATTAATAAAACAGAAATAATAAAAATTTCGTCGTTTTTATGCTGTTTTTACGCGTTAAAACGCTGATTAAAGCTCAAAACGCATTGCTGTTTTTTGCGCAAAATAAACACTTTCAAGCATTTAGATCGTTGAAATCGTTCAAATAGACGCATTATTAATAAAAAACGAATAATAAAAAATTTCGTCGTTTTTTTATGCTGTTTTACGCGTTAAAACGCAGATTAAAGCTCAAAACGTGCTGTTTCGTAAGCATTTTCAAGCATTTTAGATCGTTGAAATCGTTCAAATAGACGCAATATTAATAAAAACGAATAATAAAAATTTCGTCGTTTTACATGCTGTTTTACGCGTTAAACGCAGATTAAAACTCAAAACGTCTGTTTTCCTAAAATAAGCATTTTCAAGCATTTTTTAGAATGTTGAAATCGTTTAAAATAGAAGCAATATTAATAAAAACGAATAACAAAAATTTCGTCGTTTTTATGCTGTCACGCGTTAAAACGCAGAATAAAGCTCAAAACGATGCTGTTTACCTACATAAAAATAATATGCATTTTCAAAACATTTTAGATCGTTGAAATCGTTCAAATAGAAGCAATATTAATAAAAAACGAATAATAATAAATTCGTTGTTTTTATGCTGTTTTGCCCGTTAAAACGCAGATTAAAACTCAAACCTGTAACGCTGCAAAATAAAGCATTTCAAGCATTTTTTAGATCGTTGAAATCGTTCAAATAGACGCAATATTATTAATAAAAACAGATAATAAAAATTTCGTCGTTTTTTTTTGTACGGCACTGCGCGCGTTAAAACGCTGATTAAAAGCTCAAACGTGCTGTTTTGCTAAAATAAACATTTTCAAGCATTTTAGATCGTTAGAAATCGTTCAAATAGACGCAATATTAATAAAACGAATAATAAAAAATTCGTCGTTTTTACATGCTTTTCTGTTTTACGCGTTAAAACGCAGATTAAAACCAAAACGTGCTGTTTTGCTAAAAATAAGCATTTTCAAGCATTTTAGATCGTTGAAATCGTTCAAATAGAAGCAATATTAATAAAAACGAATTAATAAAAAGAATTTCGTCGTTTTTTATGCTGTTTTACGCGAGGCAGATTAAAGCTCAAAACGTGCTGTTTTGCTAAAACCAAGCATTTTTCAAGCATTTTTAGATCGTTGAAGTCACGTTCCGGCCAGAAACAATATTAATAAAACGAATAATAAAAAATTCGTCGTTTTTTATGCTGTTTTACGCGTTAAAGAAACGCAGATTAAAGCTCAAAACATTGCTGTTTTGCTAAAATAAGCATTTTCAAGCATTTTTAGATCGTTCGAAAATCGTTCAAATAGACGCAATATTAATAAAACGAATAATAAAAATTTCGTCGTTTTTACATGCTGTTTTACGCGCGTTAAAACGCAGATTAAAGCGCAAAACGTGGTGTTTTTGCTAAAATAAGCATTTTCAAGCATTTTAGATCGTTGAAATCGTTCAAAATAGACGCAATATTAATAAAAACAAATAATAAAAATTTCGTCGTTTTTATGCTGTTTTACGCGTTAAAACGCAGATTAAAGCTCAAAACGTGCTGTTTTGCTAAAATAATAAGCATTTTCAAATTTTAGATCGTTGAAATCGTTCAAATAGAAGCAATATTAATAAAAACGAATAATAAAAAATTCGTCGTTTTTTATGCTGTTTTACGCGTTAAAACGCAGATTAAAAGCTCAAACGTGCTGTTTTGCTAAAATAAGCATTTTCAAACATTTCAGATCGTTGAAATCGTTCAAATAGACGCAATATTAATAAAAACGAATAATAAAAATTTCGTCGTTTTATGCTTTTGTTTTACGCGTTAAAACGCAAATTAAAGCGCTCAAAACGTGCTGTTTTGCTAAAATAAGCATTTTCAATCATTCTAGATTGTTGAAATCGTTCAAATAGAAGCAATATTAATAAAAACGAATATGCATCGTTTTATGCTGTTTGCGGTTAAAACGCAGAATAAAGCTCAAAACGATGCTGTTTTGCTAAAATAAGCATTTTCAAGCATTTTAGATCGATTGAGAAATCGTTCAAATAGAAGCAATATTAATAGAAACGAATAATAAAAAATTCGTTTGTTTTTATGCTGTTTACGCGTTAAAACGCAGATTAAAAACTCAAAACGTGCTGTTTTGCTAAAATAAGCATTTTCAATCATTTTTAGATCGTTGAAATCGTTCAAATAGACGCAATATTAATAAAAAACGAATAATAAAAAATTCGTCGTTTTTATGCTGTTTTTACGCGTTAAAACACGCAGATTAAAGCTCAAAAACGTGCTGTTTTGCTAAAATAAGCATTTTCAAGCATTTTTGGATCGTTGAAATCGTTCAAATAGACGCAATATTAATAAAAACGAAAAATAAAAAATTCGTCGTTTTTATGCTGTTTTACGCGCGTTAAAACGCAGATTAAAAGAAGCTTTCAAAACGTGCTGTTTTTGCTAAAATAAGCATTTTCAAACATTTTAGATCGTTGAAATCGTTTCAAATAGACGCAATATTAATAAAAACGAATAATAAAAATTTCGTCGTTTGTATGCTGTTTTTACGCGTTAAAACGCAGATTAAAAGTTCAAAACACTGTTTTGCACAAAATAAGCATTTTCCAGAAGCATTTTTAGATCGTTGAAATCGTTAAGTAGAAACAATATTAATAAAACGAATAATAAAAATTCGTCGTTTTATGCTTTTGTTTTTTACGCGTTAAAACGCGCAGATTAAAAGCTCAAAACGTGCTGTTTGCTTTAAAATAACATTTTCAAGCATTTTTTAAGATCGTTGAAATCGTTCAAATAGACGCAATATTAATAAAAAACGAATAATAAAAATTTCGTCGTTTTGACATGCTGTTTTACGCGTTAAACGCAGATTAAAAGTTCAAAACTTGCTGTTTTTGCTAAAATAAGCATTTTCAAGCATTTAGATCGTTTGAAATCGTTCAAATAGACGCAATATTAATAAAAACGAATAATAAAAATTTCGTCGTTTTTGTATGCTGTTTACGCGTTAAAACACCAGATTAAACTCAAAACGTGCTGTTTTGCTAAAATACTTTTCAAGCATTCTAGATCGTTGAAATCGTTCAAATAGACATAATATTAATAAAACGAAAAAATAAAAAATTCGTCGTTTTTATGCTGTTTTACGCGTTAAAACGCAGATTAAAACTCAAAAACGATGCTGTTTTTGCTAAAATAAGCATTTTCAAGCATTTTAAGATCCCCGTTGAAATCGTTCAGAATAGAAACAATATTAATAAAACGAATAATAATAAAATTCGTCGTTTTTATGCTGTTTTACGCGTTAAAACGCGCAGATTAAAGCTCAAAACGTGCTGTAGCACAAATTAAGCATTTTTCAGCATTTTAGATCGTTGGAAATCGTTCAAATAGACAATATTAATAAAAAACGAATAATAAAAAATTTCGTCGTTTTTATGCTGTTTTTACGCGTTAATACACGCTGATTAAAGCTCAAACGTGCTGTTTTGCTAAAATAAGCATTTTCAAGCTTTTAGATCGTTGAAATCGTTCAAATAGACGCAATATTAATAAAAACGAATAATAAAAATTCGTCGTTTTTAGTAACGCTTGTTGTTTTACGCGTTAAAACGCAGATTGAAGCTCAAAACGTGCTGTTTTGCTAAAATAAGCATTTTCAAGCATTTTAGATCGTTGAAATGTTTCAAATAGAAACAATAATGGCAAAAACGAATAATAAAAATTTCGTCGTTTTATGCTGTTTTACGCGTTAAAAAGAGGCAGATTAAAGCTCAAAACGTGCTGTTTTGCTAAAATAAGCATTTTCAAGCATTTTAGATCGTTGAGTCGTTCAAATAGAAGCAATATTAATAAAAACGAATGGCAAAATTCGTCGTTTTTACGTAATGCTGTTTTTGCCTTGTTAAAAACGCAGATTGAAACTCAAAACGTGCTGTTTTTGCTAAAATAAAGCATTTTCAAGCATTTTTAGATCCGTTGAAATCGTTCAAATAGACGCAATATTAATAAAAGCGAATAATAAAAATTTCGTCGTTTTATGCTGTTTTACGCGTTAAAACGCAGATTAAAGCTCAAAACGTGGTGTTTTTGCTTTAAAATAAGCATTTTCAAGCATTTAGATCGTTGAAATCGTTCAAATAGACACCGTATTAATAAAAACAAATAATAAAAATTTCGTCGTTTTTATGCTGTTTTTACGCGTTAAAACGCAGATTAAGCTTCAAAACGTGCTGTTTTGCTAAAACCAAGCATTTTCAGCATTTTAGATGGTTGAAATCGTTCAAATAGAAGCAATATTAATAATAAAAAAACGAATAATAAAAAAAAATTCGTCGTTTTATACTTTTGTTTTACGCAAAAACGCAGATTAAAAGCTCAAACGTGCTGTTTTGCTAAATAAGCATTTTCAAGCATTTCAGATCATTGAAATCGTTCAAATAGACGCAATATTAATAAAAACGAATAATAAAATTTCCGTCGTTTTTATGCTGTTTACGCGTTAAAACCTAGATTAAAAGCTCAAAACGATGCTTTGTTTTTGCTAAAATAAGCATTTTCAATCATTCTAGATTGTTGAAATCGTTCAAATAGAAACAATATTAATACCAAAAACGAATAATAAAAATTTCGTCGTTTTTATGCTGTTTTACTTGATTAAAACGCAGAATAAAGCTCAAAACGATGCTGTTTTGCTAAAATAATAAGCATTTTCAAGCATTTTAGATCGTTGAAATCACGTTCAAATAGAAGCAATATTAATAGAAAACGAATAATAAAAATTCGTTGTTTTTATGCTTTATTTTACGCGTTAAAACGCAGATTAAAACTCAAAACGTGCTGTTTTTGCTAAAATAAGCATTTTCAATCATTTTTAAAATAAATTTTATTTTGTTTAAAATTTCAAAAAAATTTAAAAAAAGGAAAAAAAGCTTTTAGTTTACGTTCCGTTAAAACTAAAAGCGTAAAAAATTAATTTTAAGCATTTTGTTAAAATTTAAAAAAAAATTTTAAAAAAAAAAATTTTTGGTTTTGGGTTTTACGTTAAAAGAATTAATAAACTTTGTTAAAACATTTTCAAATTTGTCGTTGAAATTAAATAACCAAATTTAAAAAAATAAAAATTTCTGCGTTTTAGTTTACCGTTAAAAAATTAAAGTAAAAGGTTTTTAAAAAAATTTTAAATTTATCGTTGGTTAAAAGATAAAATAAAACTAAAAATTTTCATTTTAAAGGTTTAAAATTTAAAAAACCAATAAACAAAATTTTTTTTAAAAGTTTTTCCTTTTACGTTAAAACTTAAAAAATTTTAAAAAACATAAAAATTTGTCGTTTTATCGTTATTTAAAACGAATAAAACCAAAATTTTTTTTTTAAATTAAAATTTAAGATGTTAAAACGTCTTTGAAAAAATTTTAAAACATTTAAAAATCGTTATAAGGTTTATTAAAAAAAAATAAAAAAATCTTTTTTTAAAATTTTAGCTTAAAACGAAAAATTTAAACTTTCTGTTTTTAAAAAAAAGAATTAAAAATTCTGTGTTTAAATCTTAAAGCGAAAAAAAAAAAAAAAAATCGTTTTTAAATTTTTTAAGTTTTTAAACCTTAAACTTCAAAAGGGTTTTTAAAAAAAAAAATTTTAATTTCTTTTTAATTTTTAAACGTTAAAACGCAATTTAAAAAAACATTTAAAAATTTTTTTAATTTTAAAACGTTAAATAAACGGCTTTTTAAAAAAAAAAAATTTCGTTTTTATGTGTTTCGAAAACGCAATTAAAAAAACGTTTTAAAATGGTTTTTTAAAGCTTTTTAGCTTTAAAAAGGGTTAAAATAAAAATTTTAAAAAAAAAAAATTCCTTTTTTGTTTTAAAACCGTTAAAAGGGAAAATTTAAAAAAAAAATTAAAATGCTTTTAAATTTTACGTTAAAAGGGAATAAATTAAAATTTTTTTAAAAAAATTTCGTTTTCTTTTGGTTTAAAAAGATAAATAAAAACGTTTTAAAAAATTTTGTTTTAATTTTTAGCGTTAAACCGTTAAAGCCAAAATTTTTAAAAAAATTTTCAAAATTTTGTTTGTGTTTCCCAAAAATTAAACAAAATTAAATTTGCTTTTAAATTTTAAATTTAAACCGTTAAACGTAAAATTTTTAAAAAAAAATTTTAAATTTTGTGTTAAGTTAAATAAAAATTAAAAAACGATATAAAATCTTTTATGCTTTTAAGTAAACCAATTAAACCAAATTTTAAAAAAGATTTTAAAATTTAGATTTAAATTTGTTAAAAAACGTTTTAAAAAAATAAAAAAAATTTTTTTTTAAATTAGGTTAAATTTAAAAAGATTTTAAAAGTAAAATAAAAAACGTTTTAAAATTTTTGGTTAAATTTATAAAACGAAAAAAACTTAAATTTTGTTTTATGTTTAAATAACTAAAAATTTTAAATAAAGTTTTTTATTAACGCATTTAAGAATAAAAAAACAAAAAAAAAACCTTTTAATTTTCCCGTTAAAATTTTAATAAACGGTTTTGCAAAAAACAATTAATTAAAGGGGTTAAATAAGAATTAAAAAAAAATAAAAATCTTCGTCTTTTATAATCCCTTAAAAGAAAAAAAATTTTTTGCTAAAAAGCATTTTAAGCATTTACGTAAAATCGTTCTTTTCCCAATATTAAAAAAAAATAAAAAATGTTTTTTTTTTAACCTTTAAAAAGATTAAATCTTTAAAAGCGCGTTAATTAAGTTTTTAAAGCATTTAATGTTAAACGTTAAATTTAAAAATAAAAAAAAAATTTAATTGGTTTTTATTTTAATTAAAACGAGTAAAAAAATTTTTTTAAAATTTTAGTTTTAGCTTTAAAAAATATTAATAAAAAATTTTAAAAATTTCGTTATTTTAAGTTAATTTAAAAAGAATTAAAAAAATTTAAATTTTGTTTTAATTAATTTAAAAAGGGAATTTTAATAAAAAACGTAAAAAATTTTCGCGTTTATTTTTTACCATAAACGAATAAATAAAATTTTTCTTTTTAAATTTTTAACCTTAAAAGTTAAACAAATTTTTAAAAAAAATAAAATTTTTTTTTGTACGTTAAAAAAAAAATTTTAAAAAAAAAATAAAAATTTGTTTTATTTAGTTAAAAGCCAATTAAATAAAAGGGTTAAAAAAATTTCGTTTTTTATTTAAACGTTAAAAGGGAATTAAAAAAAAAGTTTTTTTTTAAAATTTTTTTTTAAAATTTATAAAAGGAAAAAAAAGGTTTTTTTTAATAAACTTTTTTTAGCTTTAAAACAGTTAAAAAAAATTTTTTTTTTAAAAAAGTTTTCCTTTAGTTTTAATTTTGTTAAAAAAAAATAAAAAAATAATTGTTTTAAAATTTTGGTTTTAGTTTAAAATTTAAAGGTTTAAATAAACAGTTAATAAAATGTTTTTTAAATTTTAGTTTAAAAAAACCGTAAATAAAAGAATATTTTAATAAAAAACGATTAAAATTTTTTGTTAAAAACGAAATTAAACAAATTTTTAAAATACTTTTCGCTTTTTACGTAAAATAAAATCAATTTTAAAAAAACAAAATAAAATTGGCTTTAGTTTTTGGTTAAAAAAAAAATTTTTTTAAAATATTTCATTTTAATTTAAACGAAAACGAAATTTTAAAAAAAATAAAAAATTTTTTTATTTTACGGTTAAAAAGTAAATAAAACGTTGTTTTAAATAAATTTCGCGTTTTAATTTAAATTTAAAATTTTAAAACAAATTATTTTACAAAAAATAAAAATTGGTTTTAATATTTTTTAGCAAATTAAAATTAAAAATTTGCTTGTGTTAAATAAAAAATTAAAACGTTTAAAAACCCCTTTTAAAAAATAAAACGTTTTATGTAAAGGTTGCATTAAAATTTTTGAAATGCCCATAAAATTTTAAAACGAAAATAAAATGCTTTTTTTTAAAATTTAAATTTTTAAATGGTTTTTTAAAGCAATTTTAATTTAACAAAAAATCAAATTTAAAAAAAATTTAAAATTTTTTTTAATAGTTAAAAGCAAAATTCAAAATGCTTTTGCTTTAATAAATTTCAAATAAAATTAAATGAAAAAATAAAACTTATTTAATATAACGTTAAAAGGTTAAAAAACGTGTTTAAAAAAAAATTTTGTGTTTTTAAAAGAATTAAATAAACTTTAAATATTTAAGAAAATAAA
>NW_027046845.1:0-19984 GCF_025399875.1 Dalotia coriaria | reverse complement strand
TTATTTAAATTGTTCTATTTGAACGATTTCAACCGATCTAAAAATGCTTTGAAAATGCTTATTTTAGCAAAACAGCACGTTTTGAGCTTTAATCTGCGTTTTAACGCGTAAAACAGCATAAAACGACGAATATTTTATTATTCGTTTTTATTAATATTCCCGTCTGTTTGAACGATTTCAACTATCTAAAATGCTTGAAAATGTCTATTTTAGCAAAACAGCACGTTTTAAAGGCTTTAATCTGCTTTTTTAACGCGTAAACAGCATAAAACGACGAATTTTTATTATTCGTTTTTATTAATATTGCTTCTATTTGAACGATTTCAACCATCTAAAATCTTGAAATGCTTATTTTACAAACAGCACGTTTTGAGCTTTTATTCTGCGTTTTAACCGAAAACCGCATAAAAACGACGAAATTTTTATTATTCGTTTTTATTAATTTCGTCCATTTGAACGATTTCAACGATCTAAAATGCTTGAAAATGCTTATTTTAGCAAAACAGCACTTTTTGAGCTTTAATCTGCGTTTTAACGCGTAAAACGCATAAAACGACGTAATTTTTATTATCGTTTTTATTCACATTGCTTCTATTTGAACGATTTCAACGATCTAAAATGCTTGAAAATGCTTATTTTAGCAAAACAGCACGTTTTGAGTTTTAATCTGCGTTTTAACGCGTAAAACAGCATAAAACGACGAAATTTTTATTATTCATTTTTATTCATATTGCTTCTATTTGAACGATTTCAACGATCTAAAATGCTTGAAAATGCTTATTTTAGCAAAACAGCACGTTTTGAGCTTTAATCTGCGTTTAACGCGTAAAACAGCATAAAAAGACGAATTTTTATCATTCGTTTTTATTAATATTGCGTCTATTTGAACGATTTCAACGATCTAAAATGCTTGAAAATGCATATTTTAGCAAAACAGCACGTTTTGAGCTTTAATCTGCGTTTTAACGCGTAAAACAGCATAAAACGACGAATTTTTATTATTCGTTTTTATTAATATTGTTCTATTTGAACGATTTCAACGATCTAAAATGCTTGAAAATGCTTATTTTAGCAAAACAGCACGTTTTGAGCTTTAATCTGCGTTTTAACGCGTAAAACAGCATAAAACGACGAATTTTTATTATTCGTTTTTATTAATATTGCGTCAATTTGAACGATTTCAACGATCTAAAATGCTTGAAAATGCCTATTTTAGCAAAACAGCACGTTTTGAGCTTTAATCTGCGTTTTAACGCGTAAAACAGCATAAAACGACGAATTTTTATTATTCGTTTTTATTAATATTGCTTCTATTTGAACGATTTCAACGATCTAAAATGCTTGAAAATGCTTTATTTTAGCAAAACAGCACGTTTTGAGCTTTTATTCTGCGTTTTAACGCGTAAAACAGCATAAAAACGACGAATTTTTTATTATTCGTTTTTATTAATATTGCTTCTATTTAAACGATTTCAACGATCTAAAATGCTTGAAAATGCTTATTTTAGCAAAACAGCACGTTTGAGCTTTAATCTGCGTTTTAACGCGTAAAAAAAGCATAAAAACGACGAAATTTTTATTATTCGTTTTTATTCATATAGCTTCTATTTGAACGATTTCAACGATCTAAAATGCTTGAAAAATGCTTATTTAGCAAAACAGCACGTTTTGAGCTTGAATCTGCGTTTTAACGCGTAAAACAGCAAAAAAACGACGAATTTTTATTATTCGTTTTTATTAATATTGCGTCTATTTGAACGATTTCAAGCGATCTAAAATGTTTGGGAAAATGCTTATTTTCGCAAAACAGCACGTTTTGAGCTTTAATCTGCGTTTTAACGCGTAAAACAGCATAAAAACGACGAATTTTTATTATTCGTTTTTATTAATATTGCTTCTATTTGAACGATTTCAACGATCTAAAATGCTTGAAAATGCTTATTTTAGCAAAACAGCACGTTTTGAGCTTTAATCTGCGTTTTAACGCGTAAAACAGCATAAAATGACGAAATTTTATTATTCGTTTTTATTAATATTGCGTCTATTTGAACGATTTCAACGATCTAAAATGCTTGAAAATGCTTATTTTAGCAAAACAGCACGTTTTGAGGTTTAATCTGCGTTTTAACGCGTAAAACAGCATAAAACGAGAATTTTATTATTCGTTTTTATTAATATTGTTCTATTTGAAATTTCAACAATCTAAAATGCTTGAAAATGCTTATTTTTAGCAAAACAGCACGTTTTGAGCTTTTATTCTGCGTTTTAACGCGTAAAACAGCATAAAAACGACGAAATTTTTATTATTCGTTTTTATTAATATTGCGTCTATTTGAACGATTTCAACGATCTAAAATGCTTGAAAATGCTTATTTTAAAAACAGCACGTTTTGAGCTTTTAATCTGCGCTTTAACGCGTAAAACAGCATAAAAACGACGAATTTTTATTATTCGTTTTTATTAATATTGCTTCTATTTGAACGATTTCAACGATCTAAAATGCTTGAAAATGCTTATTTTAGCAAAACAGCACGTTTTGAGCTTTAATCTGCGTTTTAACGCGTAAAACAGCATAAAACGACGAAATTTTTATTATTCGTTTTTTAATATTGCGTCTATTTGAACGATTTCAACGATCTAAAATGCTTGAAAATGCTTATTTTAGCAAAACAGCACGTTTTGAGCTTTAATCTGCGTTTAACGCGTAAAACAGCATAAAACGACGAAATTTTATTATTCGTTTTTATTAATATTGCTTCTATTTGAACGATTTCAACAATCTAAAATGCTTGAAAATGCTTATTTTTAGCAAAACAGCACGTTTTGAGCTTTATTCTGCGTTTTAACGCGTAAAACAGCATAAAACGACGAAATTTTTATTATTCGTTTTTATTAATATTGCGTCTATTTGAACGATTTCAACGATCTAAAATGCTTGAAAATGCTTGCTTATTTTAGCAAAACAGCACGTTCTGAGCTTTAATCTGCGTTTTAACGCGTAAAACAGCATAAAAACGACGAAATTTTTATTATTCGTTTTATTAATATTGCGTCTATTTGAACGATTTCAACGATCTAAAATGCTTGAAAATGCTTATTTTAGCAAAACAACACGTTTTGAGCTTAATCTGCGTTTTAACGCGTAGCAGCATAAAAACGACAAATTTTTATTATTCGTTTTTATTAATATTGTTTCTATTTGAACGATTTCAACTATCTAAAATGCTTGAAAATGCTTATTTTAGCAAAACAGCACGTTTTGAGCTTTATTCTGCGTTTTAACGCAAACAGCATAAAATCGAAATTTTTATTATTCGTTATTTATTAATATTGCGTCTATTTGAACGATTTCAACGATCTAAAAATGCTTGAAAATGCTTATTTTAGCAAAACAGCATCGTTTTGAGTTTAATCTGCGTTTTAAAGCGTAAAACAGCAGAAAAAATGACGAATTTTTATTATTCGTTTTTTATTAATATTGCTTCTATTTAAAACGATTTCAACAATCTAAAATGCTTGAAAATGCTTATTTCAGCAAAAACAGCACGTTTTGAGTTTTAATCTGCGTTTAACGCGTAAAACAGCATAAAACGACGAAATTTTTATTATTCGTTTTTTATTAATATTGCTTCTATTTGAACGATTTCAACGATCTAAAAATGCTTGAAAAATGCTTATTTTAGCAAACAGCACGTTTTGAGCTTTAATCTGCGTTTAACGCGAAAAACAGCATAAAACGACAAATTTTTATTATTCGTTTTTATTAATATTGCGTCTATTTGAACGATTTCAACGATCTAAAATGCTTGAAAATGCTAATTTTAGCAAAAAACAGCACGTTTTGAGTTTTAATCAGCGTTTTAACGCGTAAACAGCATAAAAACGACGAAATTTTTAATTATTCGTTTTTATTAATATTGTCTATTTGAACGATTTTCACCGATCTAAAATGCTTGAAAATGCTTATTTTAAAGCAAAACAGCACGTTTGAGCTTTAATCTGCGTTTTAACGCGTAAACAGCATAAAAAAACGACGAATTTTTTTATTATTCGTTTTTGCCAATATTGCTTCTATTTGAACGATTTCAACTATCTAAAATGCTTGAAAATGCTTATTTTAGCAAAACAGCACGTTTTGAGCTTTAATCTTCGTTTTAACGCGTAAAACAGCATAAAAACGACGAATTTTTTATTATTCGTTTTTATTAATATTGCGTCTATTTGAACGATTTCAACGATCTAAATGCTTGAAAAATGCTTATTTTGCAAAAACATCACGTTTTGAGCGCTTTAATCAGCGTTTTAACGCGTAGAACAGCATAAAAACGACGAAATTTTTGTTGCCCGTTTTTAATATTATGTCTATTTGAACGATTTCAACGATCTAAAATGCTTGAAATGCTTTATTTTAGCAAACAGCACGTTTTGAGCTTTAATCTGCGTTTTAGCGCGTAAAACAGCATAAAAACGACGAAATTTTTATTATTCGTTTTTTATTAATATTGCTTCTATTTGGAACGATTTCAACGATCTAAAATGCTTGAAAATGCGTTATTTTAGTTAAAACAGCACGTTTTGAGTTTTAATCTGCGTTTTAACGCGTAAAACAGCATAAAACGACAAATTTTTACATTATTCGTTTTTACAATATTGCGTCTATTTGGAACGATTTCAACGATCTAAAAATGCTTTGAAAAATTTACCTTTAGCAAAAACAGCATCGTTCTGAGTTTTAATCAGTGTTTAACGCGTAAACAGCATAAAAACGACGAAATTTTTATTATTCGTTTTATTAATATTGCGTCTGCTCTGAACGATTTCGCGATCTAAAAATGCTTGAAAATGTTGTTATTTTAAAGCAAAACATCACGCTTGAGCTTTTAATCTGCGTTTTAACGGGCGTAAAACAGCATAAAAAACGACGAATTTTTTTATTATTCGTTTTATTAATATTGCTTCTATTTGAACGATTTCAACGATCTAAAATGCTTGAAAATGCTTATTTGCTAAAACAGCACGTTTTGAGCTTTAATCTGCGTTTAACGCGTAAAACAGCATAAAAACGACGAATTTTTTATTATTCGTTTTTTATTAATATTGCTTCTATTTGAACGATTTCAACTATCTAAAATGCTTGAAAATGCTTATTTTAAAAACAGCACGTTTTGCTTTATTCTGCGTTTAACGCGTAAAACAGCATAAAACGACGAAATTTTTATTATTCGTTTTTATTAATATTGCGTCCATTTTGAACGATTTCAACGATCTAAAATGCTTGAAAATGTTTATTTTAGTTAAAGCAGCACGTTTTGAGCTTTATTCTGCGTTTTTAACGCGTAAACAGCATGTAAAACGACGAAATTTTTATTATTCGTTTTTATTCATATTGCTTATTTGAACGATTTCAACGATCTAAAATGCTTGAAAATGCTTTATTTTAGCAAAACAGCACGTTTTGAGCTTTAATTCGCGTTTTAACGCGTAAAACAGCATAAAAACGACAAATTTTTATTATTCGTTTTTATTAATTTTATGTCTATTTGAACGATTTCAACGATCTAAAATGCTTGAAAATGCAATTTAGCAAAAACAGCACGTTCTGAGTTTTAATCAGTGTTTAACGCGTAAACAGCATAAAACGACGAAATTTTTATTATTCGTTTTTATTAATATTGGCACTATTTGAACGATTTCCAACGATCTAAAATGCTTGAAAATGCTTATTTTAGCAAAACAGCACGTTTGAGCTTTAATCTGCGTTTTAACGCGTAAAACAGCATAAAACGACGAATTTTTATTATTCGTTTTTATTAATATTGTTTCTATTTGGAACGATTTCAACGATCTAAAAAATGCTTGAAAATGCTTATTTTAGCAAAACAGCACGTTTTGAGTTTAATCTGCGTTTTAACGCGTAAAACAGCATAAAACGACGAATTTTTATTATTCGTTTTTTTATTAATATTGCGTCTATTTGAACGATTTAAACGATCTAAAATGCTTGAAATGCTTATTTTAGCAAAACAGCACGTTTTGAGCTTTAATCTGCGTTTAACGCGTATAACAGCATAAAAACGACGAATTTTTATTATTCGTTTTTATTAATATTACTTATTTGAACGATTTCAACGATCTAAAATGCTTGAAAATGCTTATTTTAGCAAACAGCACGTTTTGAGCTTTATTCTGCGTTTTAACGGCAAAACAGCATAAAAACGACGAAATTTTTTATTATTCGTTTTTATTAATATTGCGCCTATTTGAACGATTTCAACGATCTAAAAATGCTTGAAAATGCTTATTTTAGCAAAAAACAGCACGTTTTGAGCTTTAATCTGCGTTTTAACGCGTAAAACAGCATAAAACGACGAATTTTATTATTCGTTTTTATTAATATTGTTTCTATTTGAACGATTTCAACGATCTAAAAATGCTTGAAAATGCTTATTTTAGCAAAACAGCACGTTTTGAGCGTTAACCGCAGTTTTATCGCAAAAACAGCATAAAAACGACGAAATTTTTATTATTCCGTTTTTATTAATATTGCGTCTATTTGAACGATTTCAACGATCTAAAAATGCTTGAAAATGCTTTATTTTAAAGCAAACAGCACGTTTTGAGCTTTAATCTGCGTTTTAACGCGTAAAACAGCATAAAAACGACAAAATTTTTATTATTCGTTTTTAATAATATTGCGGCCTATTTGAACGATTTCAACGATCTAAAATGCTTGAAAATGTACATATTTTAGCAAACAGCACGTTTGAGCTTTAATCTGCGTTTTAACGCGTAAAACAGCATAAAAAATGACGAAATTTTTATTATTCGTTTTTATTAATATTGCGTCTATTTGAACGATTTTAACGATCTAAAATGCTTGAAAATGCTTATTTTGTAGCAAAACAGCACGTTTTGAGCTTTAATCTGCGTTTTGCGTAAAACAGCATAAAAATGACGAAATTTATTATTCGTTTTACATTAGTGTCTATTTTGAACGATTTCAACGATCTAAATGCTTGAAAATGCTTATTTTAGCAAAACAGCACGTTTGCGGAGGTTTAATCTGCGTTTTAACGCGTAAAACAGCATAAAAAACGACGAATTTTTTATTATTCGTTTTTATTAATATTGCTTCATTTGAACGATTTCAACAATCTAAAATGCTTGAAAATGCTTATTTTAGCAAAACAGCACGTTTTGATGACTTGCGTTTTAACGCGCGTAAAACAGCATAAAACGACGAAATTTTTATTATTCGTTTTTTATTAATATTATGTCTATTTGAACGATTTCAACGATTCAAAAATGCTTGAAAATGCTTATTTTAAAAAACAGCACGTTTTGAGTTTTAATCTGCGCTTTAACGCGTAAAACAGCATAAAAACGACGAATTTTTATTATTCGTTTTGCCAATATTGCTTCATTTCGAAACGATTTCAACGATTCAAAATGCTTGAAAATGCTTATTTTAGCAAAACAGCACGTTTCAGCTTTAATTCGCGTTTTAACGCGTAAAACAGCATAAAACGACGAAATTTTTATTATTCGTTTTTATTAATATTGCGTCTATTTGAACGATTTCAACGATCTAAAATGCTTGAAATGCTTATTTTAGCAAAAACAGCACGTTTTGAGCTTTAATCTGCGTTTTAACGCGTAAAACAGCATAAAACGACGAAATTTTTATTATTCGTTTTATTAATATTGCTTCTATTTGAACGATTTCAACAATCTAAAATGCTTGAAAATGCTTATTTTAGCAAAACAGCACGTTTTGAGCTATTCTGCGTTTAACGCGTAAAACAGCATAAAAACGCGACGAAATTTTATTATTCGTTTTTATTAATATTGCGTCTATTTGAACGATTTCAACGATCTAAAATGCTGAAAATTTTTATTTTAGCAAAACAGCACGTTCTGAGTTTTAATCTGCGTTTTAACGCGTAAAACAGCATAAAAACGACGAAATTTTTTATTATTCGTTTTATTAATATTGCTTCTATTTGAACGATTTCAACGATCTAAAATGCTTAAAAATGCTTATTTTAGCAAAACAGCCTTTTTGAGTTTAATCTGCTTTTTTAAGGGGTAAAGCACAAAAAAACGACAAATTTTTATTATTCGTTTTATTAATTTCTTCTATTTAAGATTTCAACTATCTAAAATGCTTAAAAATGCATTTTAGCAAAACAGCACGTTTTGAGTTTTATTCTGCTTTTTTAACGCGTAAAACAGCATAAAATCGCCGAAATTTTTATTATTGTTATTTATTAATATTGGTCTATTTGAACGATTTCAACGATCAAAATGCTTGAAAATGTTATTTTAGCAAAACGCCGTTTGAGTTTTAATCTGCTTTTTAAACAAAAAACACAGAAAATGACAATTTTATTATTCGTTTTTTATTAATATTGCTTCTTTTTAAAAACGATTTCAAAATCTAAAATGCTTGAAAATTTTTTTAGCAAAACAGCACTTTTTGAGTTTTTAATCTGCGTTTTAACGCGTAAAACAGCATAAAACGACAAAATTTTTTTATTATTCGTTTTATTAATATTGCTTCTTTTGAACGATTTCAACGATCTAAAATGCTTGAAAATGCTTATTTTAGCAAAACAGCACGTTTTGAGTTTAATCTGCGTTTTAACGCGAAAAAAAAACAAAAAAAACCAAAAATTTTTATTATTCGTTTTTATTAATATTGCGTCTATTTGAACGATTTAAAATTAAAATGCTTGAAAATGTAATTTTAGCAAAACACCCTTTTTGAGTTTTTAATCTGCGTTTTAACGCGAAAACAGCAAAAAAACAGAAATTTTATTTTTCGTTTTTATTCATATTGTTTCTTTTTGGGAACGATTTAAACGATCAAAAATGCTTAAAAATGCTTATTTTAAAAAACAGCACTTTTTGAGTTTTTAATCTGCTTTTTAAACGCGTGAAACAGCATAAAACGCGAATTTTTATTATTCGTTTTATTAATATTGCGTCTATTTGAACGATTTAAACGATCAAAATGCTTAAAAAATGCTTGTTTAGCAAAACAGCACGTTTTGAGTTTTAATCTGCGTTTTAACGCGTAAAACAGCAAAAAAAACGAAAAATTTTTTTATTATTCGTTTTTATTAATATTGCGTCTATTTGAACGATTTCAAGGGGATCTAAAAATGCTTGAAAATGCTAATTTTAGCAAAAACAGAAATTCCTTGATTTTTAAAATCAGTGTTTTAACGCGTAAAAAGAAAAAAACGACAAAATTTTTTATTATTCTTTTTTATTAATATTGCGTCTTTTTGGGAACGATTTCAAGGATCTAAAATGCTTGAAAATGCTTATTTTAGAAAAAAAACATCACGTTTTGAGTTTTAATCTGCTTTTTAACGCGAAAACAGCATAAAAACGACGAATTTTTTTATTCTTTTTTATTAATATTGCTTCTATTTGAACCATTTCAACGATCTAAAATGCTTGAAAATGCTTTTTTTAAAAGCAAAACAGCACGTTTTGAGTTTTAATCTGCGTTTTAAGGGTAAAACAGCAAAAAAAGGGACAAATTTTTTTTTTTCTTTTTTATTAATATTGTTTCTATTTGAACGATTTCAACGATCAAAAAATGCTTAAAAATGCTTTTTTAAAAGAAAAAACATCACTTTTTGGGTTTTTAATTTCGCGTTTTAACGCGAAAAAACAGCATAAAACGACGAATTTTTATTATTCGTTTTATTAATATTGCTTCTTTTTTGAACGATTTCAACGATCAAAAAATGCTTCAAAAATGCATTTTAGCAAAACAGCACGTTTTGAGCTTTTTTCCCCTGCTTTTTAACGCAAAACAGCAAAAAAACGAAAAAATTTTTTATTTTTCGTTTTTATTAATAGCGCCTTTTTGGGAAGGGGATTTCAAGGGATCAAAAAATGCTTGAAAATGCTTTTTTTAAAAGCAAAACAGCACGTTTTGAGTTTAATCTGCTTTTTAACGCGTAAAACAGCAAAAAAAAGGGACAAATTTTTTTTATTATTCTTTTTTTATTAATACGCTATTTGAAGGGATTTAAACCCATCTAAAAATGCTTGAAAATGCCTATTTTAGAAAAAACAGCACGTTTTGAGCTTTAATCTGCGTTTTAACGCGAAAAACAGCAAAAAAAAAGGGACGAATTTTTTATTCCTTTTTTAAATTAAATTTTTTCTATTTTGAACGATTTAAACCCGGATCAAAAAATGCTTGAAAATGCTTTTTTTTTAGAAAAAAAGGACGTTTTGAGTTTTATTCTGCGTTTTAAGGGAAAACAGCATAAAAACGAGGGTTTTTTTTTCTTTTTTTATTAATATTGGGGCCTTTTTTGAGGGGATTTCAACGATCAAAAAATGTTTTGAAATCCCATTTTAGCAAAACAGCACTTTTTTGAGTTTTAATCTGCGTTTTAACGCGAAAACAGCAAAAAAACGACAAATTTTTTTATTATTCGTTTTTTTAATTTATTGCTTCTATTTGAACGATTTCAACGATCAAAAAATGTTTGAAAATGCTTTTTTTTGGCAAAACAGCACGTTTTAGTTTTAATCTGCTTTTTAACGGCAAAACAGCAAAAAAACGAGGGAAATTTTTTTATTATTCATTTTTATTAATATTGTTTTATTTAAACGATTTCAACGATTTTAAAATGCTTAAAAATGTTTTTATTTTAGAAAAAACAGCACGTTTTGAGCTTTAATCTGCTTTTTAACGCGTAAAACAGCAAAAAAATCGAAAAATTTTTTTATTACCCCTTTTTTTATTCATATTGTTTATTTGAACGATTTCAACGATCAAAAAATGCTTAAAAATGCTTATTTTTAGAAAAAACAGCACGTTTTGGTTTTTAATCAGCGTTTTAACGCAAAACAGCATAAAAAGGGACAAATTTTTATATTATTCTTTTTTATTAATATTGCGTCTATTTGAACGATTTCAACGATCAAAAAATGCTTGAAAAGGGCTTTTTTTCAGAAAAAACAGCACTTTTTGAGCTTTAATCTGCGTTTTAACGCGTAAAAAAAGATAAAAAACGACAAATTTTTTTTATTATTCGTTTTTATTAATATTGCGTCTTTTTGGGAACGATTTCAACGATCAAAAAATGCCGGAAAATGCTTTTTTTTGGCAAAAAGAACGTTTTGAGCTTTAATCTGCGTTTTAACGCGAAAAACAGCATAAAAACGACAAATTTTTTATTATTCGTTTTTATTAATATTGCTTCTATTTGAAGGGATTTCAACGATCAAAAAATGCTTGAAAATCCCTATTTTAGCAAAACAGCACGTTTTGAGCTTAATCTGCGTTTTAACGCGTAAAACGAATAAAAACGACGAATTTTTTTACCCGTTTTATTAATATTGCGTCTATTTGAACGATTTCAACGATTAAAAATGTTTGAAAATGCTTAAAGCAAAAAAGCACGTTTTGAGCTTTAATCTGCTTTTTTAACGCGAAAAAACAGCAAAAAAACGACGAATTTTTTTTTTATTCTTTTTTTATTAATATTGTTTCCCTATTTGAACGATTTCAACGATCTAAAATGTTTTAAAAAATGCTTTTTTTTAAAAACAGCAGTTTTGAGCTTTTTTCCCTGCGTTTTAACGCTTTCGTTAAAAAACGAAAAAAGTATTATTCTTTTTTATTAATATTGCGTTTTATTTGAACGATTTCAACGATCTAAAATGCTTTGTTTTTATTTTAGAAAAACAGCACGTTTTAAAAGTTTTTAATCGGGCTTTTTTAACGCGAAAAACACCCAAAAAAAACGACAAATTTTTTTTATTTTTCCCGTTTTTTTTAAATATTGCTTCTTTTTTTGAACGATTTCAACGATCAAAAAATGCTTGAAAATGCTTATTTTAGAAAAACAGCACGTTTTGAGCGTTAATCTGCGTTTTAACGCGAAAAACAGCAAAAAAAACGACGAAATTTTTATTATTCGTTTTTATTAATATTTGTCTATTTGAAAGATTTAACGATCTAAAATGCTTGAAAATCTTTTTTTTAAGAAAAAACAGCATGTTTTGAGTTTTTAATTGCGTTTTAACGCGTAAAACAGCAAAAAAAACGAAAAAATTTTTTATTATTCTTTTTTAAAAATTGCGTCTATTTGAAGGGATTTCAACGATTAAAAAGGGCTTAAAATGATATTTTTAGAAAAAACAGCACTTTTTGAGTTTTTAATCGGGTTTTTTAACGCTTTCACAAAAAATACAAATTTTTAAATTATTCGTTTTTATTAATATTGCTTTTTTTAAAAACGATTTCAACGATCTAAAATGTTTAAAAATTTTATTTTAAAGCAAAACAAAGCACTTTTTGGGAGTTTTAACTGCGTTTTGGCAAAAACAGCATAAAAACGACGAAAATTTTTTAATTGTTTATTATTCATATTTTTTTAATTTGAACGATTTCAACGATCAAAAAAATGCTTAAAAATTTTATTTTAGCAAAAACAGCACGTTTTGAGCTTTAACTGCTTTTTAACGCGAAAAACAGCAAAAAAAAACGACAAATTTTTTTTAACCCGTTTTTATTAATATTGCGTCTTTTTTAACGATTTCAACGATCAAAAATGCTTGAAAATGCTTATTTTAGCAAAACATCAGTTTTGAGTTTAATCAGCGTTTTAACGCGAAAAAACATCAAAAAAAACGACGAAATTTTTTTATTCGTTTTTTATTTTTTGGGCGTCATTTGAACGATTTCAAGGGACCCAAAATGCTTGAAAATGCTTATTTTAGCAAAACAGCACGTTTTAAAAGTTTTAATCGGGGTTTTAACGCGAAAAAACAGCATAAAAACGACAAATTTTTTTACTATTCGTTTTTTTTAAAACCCCCCCCATTTGAAGGGTTTTCCCCAAATCTAAAATGTTTGAAAATGCTTATTTTAGCAAAACAGCACGTTTTAAGTTTAATTGCTTTTTAAAAAACAGCATAAAACGACTTTTTATTTTCGTTTTTTATTTTCTAGAACGTTTTTTAACGATAAAAAGCTTTGGTTTATTTTGAAAACAGCACTTTTTGAGTTTAATCTGCTTTTTAACGCGTAAAACAGCAAAAAAAACGAAAATTTTATTTCTTTTATTTAGTTCATTTAACGATTTCAATATCTAAAATCCCAAAATGCTTTTTTTGAAAACAGCATGTTTTTTTTTATTCTGTTTTTTAACGCGTAAAACAGCTAAAACGAAAATTTTTAATTCTTTAAAATTTATTGCGTCTATTTGAACGATTTCAAGGGATTTTGTTTGAAAATGCTTATTTTGAAAACAGCACTTTTTTATTTAATCTGCGTTTTAACGCAAAACAGAAAAAAAACGACGTTTTTGGTTTTCTTTTTTTTA
This sequence comes from Dalotia coriaria, assembly GCF_025399875.1. Lineage (NCBI taxonomy): Eukaryota > Metazoa > Arthropoda > Insecta > Coleoptera > Staphylinidae > Dalotia > Dalotia coriaria. Next base: position 6,617 of record NW_027046845.1, on the reverse strand, counting down.
ATATTCCCTTTTTTTAAAACGACAAGATCTAAAATGCTTGAAAATGTTTTAAAAGAAAACAGCCTTTTTGAGAATTCGCGTTTTAACGCGAAAACAGCATAAAACCTTTTTTAATTCTTTTTTTTTTATTGTCTATTTAAAACGATTTCCATCTAAAATGTTTTGAAAATGCTTATTTGCAAAAAAACGTTTTAGTTTAATCGCGTTTTAACGCGTAAACAGCATAAAACGACGAATTTTATTATTCTTTTTTTATTAATATTGCGTCTTTGAACGATTTCAACGATCTAAAAATGCTTGAAAATGCTTTTTTTAAAGGCAAAACAGCACGTTTTGAGTTTTAATTGCGTTTTAACGCGTAAAACAGCATAAAAACGACGAATTTCTTATTATTCGTTTTAAAATTGCTCTATTTGAACGATTTCAACGATCTAAAATGCTTAAAAATGCTTATTTTAGCAAAAACACGTTTTGAGCAATCTGCTTTTTAACGCAAAACAGCATAAAAACGACAAAATTTTTTTATTCTTTTTTTTAATATTGCCCTATTTGAACGATTTCAACGATCTAAAATGCGAAAATGCTTTTTTTAAAAACAGCACGTTTTGAGTTTTAATTGCGTTTTAACGGGGAAAACAGCAAAAAAAACGAAAAAATTTTTATTATTCGTTTTTAAAATTTTGCGTCTATTTGAACGATTTCAACGATCTAAAATGCGAAAATGCTAAGCAAACAGCACGTTTGAGTTTAATCTGCGTTTAACGCGAAAAACAGCATAAAACGACAATTTTTATTATTCTTTTTTTTTATTAATATTGCCCCCATTTGAAGGGATTTCAACGATCTAAAATGCTTAAAAGTTATTTTAAAAACAGCAGTTTTGAGAACCGAGCAAACAGCATAAAACGAAATTTTTTTATTCGTTTTTATTAATATTCCTATTTGAACGATTTCAACGATCAAAAATGCTTAAAAATGCTTATTTTAGAAAAAAACGCGTAAAACAGCATAAAACGACAAAAATTTTTATTATTTGTTTTTATTAATTTTGCGTCTATTTGAACGATTTCAGCAAATCAAAAAGCAAAAATTCTTATTTTAGCAAAACAGCACTTTTTTGGGTTTTTAATCTGCTTTTTTAACGCGTAAAACAGCATAAAACGACAAATTTTTTTATTATTCGTTTTTTTTTAATTTTAAATTCTTTTTGAACGATTTCAACTTTTAAAATGCAAAAATGTTATTTTGCCAACGTTTTAAAGGCAATCGTTTTTTAACGCGTAAAACAGCATAAAAACGACAATTTTTTATTATTCTTTTTTATTAATATTGCGCCCTTGGGGGGGAACAAATTTCAAAAAATTTTAAAAATGCAAATTTGGCAAAACGGCTTTTTGAGTTTTTCCTTTTTTAACGCGTAAAAAAACATAAAAAGGGGCCGAATTTTTTTATTGTTTTTTTATTATTGCTTCTATTTGAACGTTTAAAGGGGTCAAAATGTTTGAAACCCCTTTTTTCAAAACACCCACGTTTTGAGTTTTTAATCTGCTTTTTTAACGGTAAAAAAACAAAAAAGGGGGCGCATTTTTTTTTTTTAAATTTTGCTTTATTTGAACGTTTTGACGTCTAAAAGGGCAAAAAATGCTTTTTTTACAAAAAACAGCCGGGCTTTAATCTGCGTTTTCGCTAAAAAAACAAAAAAACGACGAATTTTTATTATTCGTTTTTAAATTTGCTTCTATTTAAAACGATTTCAACGATCTAAAATTCTTGAAAATGCTTATTTTAGCAAAAAAAACCAATTTTTGGGGTTTTTATTCTCTTTTAACGCGTAAAAAAACATAAAACGACAAAATTTTTATTATTCTTTTTTTAAATTAATTTTTGCGTCTGTTGGAAGGTTTTCCCGATCTAAAATGTTAAAATGCTTTTTTTTTAGCAAAACACCCGTTTTGGCTTTAATCGCGTTTAACGCGTAAAAAACATAAAAGGGAAAATTTTTTTATTATTCGTTTTTTTTTAAATTTGTTTTATTTGAAGGGTTTCCGGGGTCAAAAGGGCAAAAGCTTTTTTTGCAAAACCCCTTTTTTGGGCGTTAATCTGCTTTTTTAACGCGGCAAAAAAAACTAAATTTTTATTATTCTTTTTTATTAATATTGCGTCTATTTAAAACGATTTCAACGATCTAAAATGCTGAAAATGCTTATTTTAAAAAACAGCACTTTTTGAGCAATCGCTTTTTAAACCCTTGTAAAACAGCAAAAAAACGCAAAAATTTTTATTATTCTTTTTTTTGTAATATTGCGCCTTTTTGAACGTTTCAACGTTTAAAAATGCTTGAAAATTTATTTTGGCAAAACCCCACTTTTTGAGTTTTTAATCTGCTTTTTAACGCGTAAAACAGCCCGACGTTTTTTTTATTATTTTTTTTTATTAATTTTTCCTCTATTTGAACGTTTCCCGGGGGCCCAAAAGGAAAAAGCTTTTTTAGCAAAACAGCACGTTTTGAGCGTTAATCTGTTTTTTCGCTAAAACTGCAAAAACGAAAAATTTTTATTATTCGTTTTTTATTAATTGCGTCTATTTGAACATTTCAACGATCTAAAATGTTGAAAATGCTTATTTTAGAAAAACAGGGGTTTTGAGCTTTAATCTGCTTTTTAACGCGAAAAAACGGCATAAAACGAGGGAAATTTTATTTTGTTTTTTTTTAAATTTTGCGTCTTTTTGGGGCGTTTTTCCCATAAAAATTTTGAAAAAGATATTTTGAAAAACGGCCTTTTTGGAGTTTTTAATCCGTTTTCGCAAAAAATAAAACGACAATTTTTATTTGGTTTTTTTTAAATTATTCGTCTTTTGAACTTTTCAACAAATCAAAAGGGCGAAAAGCATTTTGGCAAAACGGCTTTTTAAACTTTAATCTGCTTTTTAAAGGGAAACGCAAAAACGAGGGGTTTTTTCCGGGGGTTTTTTATTATTGCTTCTTTGGGAACGTTTCCCAACGTCAAAAATTTGTTTTTTTGGCAAACCCACCCTTTTTGGGAAGCTTTTTTCCCCGTTTTAACGCGAAAAAACCCCCAAAAACGACAAATTTTTATTATTCGTTTTTTTTTAAATTTTTGCTTCTATTTAAACTTTCGAAACCGATCAAAATGGCATTTTAGCAAAACAGCACGTTTTGACCCAATCTGCGTTTAACGCGTAAAACACATAAAACGACAGATTTTTATTATTCGTTTTATTCATATTAGCTCTATTTGGACGATTTCCGATCTAAAAGGGCGAAAATGCTTATTTTGCAAAAGGCACGTTTTGGGGCTTTAATCTGCTTTTTACGCGTAAAACAGCATAAAAACGACAAGATTTTTATTATTCTTTTTTATTAATATTGCGTCTATTTGAACGATTTCAGCGATCTAATGCTTGAAAATGCTATTTTAGCAAAACATCACTTTTTGAGCTTTAATCTGCGTTTTAACGCGTAAAACAGCATAAAATGACAAATTTTTTATTATTCGTTTTTTATTAATACGGTAGAATCTTGATAACTCGAATTAGGAAACCAAAAATTCGAGATAGCAAGTTTTCGACTTAACAAAATTTCGAGATATGAAGAGTTAACTCATCAAATTTCGACATAAAAGGCACAATTTCATAGAACATTTATTACGATAAATTATATTAGATAACATAAAATGAGAGTCAAGTCCCATATATAATAAATGAACACTGTATGTTTTAAATAATTGTTTAAAAATCTGTTATCTTCGTTTGATTCAAGCCATTTACAGATTTTTATCGTTATTTTCAGATTCAATAGTGAACCGAATATATGTACTCGATACATTACATCTTTCAATGAAGTTCGTAGTGTATCAATTGCTGTATTGACTCGGTGTTGCTGTTAACAGCCAAACAATATGTACTGACTGGGGCCGTAACCAAAGTGCCCAAAAAATGAAGAAACATCATCTGGTATCTTAGAAATTGAAAGTTTATTGAATGAATTCATTCCTTGCACATGTGCAAAACAAAAAATAGATAAGAGGCCCCGAGGCCCCGAACTTTTCCTTTTGTTTTTTATTGCCACGATTTTTAAAAGCTCCAGAATCCCGAGTTTTGAGCTCGGAATCTCGGTAAGAAATCTAAAATTTTATGAACTTCGACTTACGAGGTAGTATTTGCAGTTCAGGGTTTCTGTGTATTAAAATGTACGAGTAATCCTCACAGGGAAATAACTTATTGTTCGTTCTGAAGTCTAAAAATTCGAGGTTAGTGCGTCGTTCGGGGTTCAGCGGAAGGAATAGCATATCTTTTCAGTTACTGAGGATTACGACTTAACAAGGTTCGAGTTATCAAAAATTCTACTGTATTGCTTCTATTTAAACGTTTCAACGATCTAAAATGCTTGAAAATGCTTATTTTAGCAAAACAGCACGTTTTTTAGCTTTTAATCTGCGTTTTAACGCGTAAAACAGCATAAAACGACGAATATTATTCGTTTTTATTCATATTGCTTCTATTTGAACGATTTCAACGATCTAAATGCGAAAACGCTTATTTTAGCAAAACAGCACGTTTTGAGCTTTTTAAACCCCGTTTTTAAGCGTAAAACAACATAAAACGATTTTTTTTTATTATTAGTTTTTATTAATATTGCGTCTATTTAAACGATTTCAACGATCTAAAATGCTTGAAAAGCTTATTTTAGCAAAACATCCCTTTTTTAGCTTTAATCAGCGTTTTTAACCGTAAAACAACATAAAACGACGAAATTTTTTTATACATTTTTTAATTTTGCGTCTATTTGAACGATTTCAACGATCTAAAATGCTTGAAAATGCTTATTTTAGCAAAACAGCACGTTTTGAGCTTTAATCTGCGTTTTAACGCGTAAAACAACATAAAAACGACGAATTTTTTATTATTCGTTTTTTTTTAATATTGCTTCTATTTAAACGATTTCAACGATCTAAAATGGGGAAAATCTTATTTTTTGCAAAACAGCACGTTTTTAGCTTTAATCTGCGTTTTAACCGTAAAACAGCATAAAAAAGACGAATTTTTATTATTCGTTTTTATTCAATATTGCTTCTATTTGAACGATTTCAACGTCTAAAATGCTTGAAAATGCTTATTTTAGCAAAACAGCACGTTTTGAGCTTTAATCTGCGTTTTAACGCGTAAAAAAACATAAAACGACGTTTTTTTATTATTCGTTTTATTAATTTGCGTCTTTTTAAACGTTTCAACGATCTAAAATGCGAAAATGCTTATTTTAGCAAAACATCACGTTTGAGCTTTAATCTGCTTTTTTAACGCGTAAACACAAAAAAAATGACAAATTTTTTTATTATTCTTTTTTTTAAAATACAGTAGAATCTTGAAAACTCAAGGAAAAGGGGAAAACCAAAAAAATTCGAGAAAACAATTTTTCGACAACAAAATTTGAGATATGAAGGTTAACTCATAAATTTCGACATAAAAGGCACAATTTCATAGAACATTTATTACGAAAAATTATTTTAGAAAAATAAAATAGAGTCAAAAACATAATTATAATGAATGAACACCGTATGTTTTAAATAAATTATAAAATCTGTTTTCTTGTTTATTCAACCATTTACAGATTTTTTTTTTGTTATTTTTTAATTTATATATGAACCGAATATAAGTACTCGATATCATTACATCTTTCAATGAAGTTCAAATTAGTTAATTGCTGTATTGTACTCAGGTTGTTGCTTGTTAACAAAAAAAAATATGTTACTGGCCGTAACAAAAGGAAAAAAGAAGAAACATAACATCTGTGTATCTTAGAATTTGAAGTTTATTGAATGAAATTTATTTCCTTCACATTGCAAAACAAAAAAAATAGATAAGGGCCCCAGCCCCGACATTCCTTTTTTATTTTATTGCCACGGTTTTAAGCCCGGGGTCCCCCAGTTTTTGGGTCCGGGGAAACTCGGTAAGAAATTAAAAATTTTTTTGAACTTCGCACTGGGGGAGTATTTGCAGTTCAGGGTTTCTGGTTTTAAAAAGAGAGTAATGCCTCACGGGGAATAACTTATTTTCGTTACTGGTTAAAAATTGAGTTAGTGCGTCGTTCGGGGGTTTAGCGGAAGGGGGAAAAATATCTTTTTTGAGTTACTAGGATTACGACCAAGGTTCGAGTTATAAAAATTTCTGTATTGCTTCTAAAACGGTTCAACGATCTTGCGAAATCTTATTTTGCAAAAAAACACGTTTGAGCTTTTAAACTGCGTTTTAACGCGTAAAACAGCATAAAACAGAAATTTTTTTTTTCGTTTTTTTTATTCTTCTATTTGAAAGTTTCAACGATCTAAAATGCGAAAACCTTATTTTAGCAAACAGCCCTTTTGAGCTTTAATCTGCGTTTTAACGCGTAAAACAACATAAAACATGATTTTTTTTTTTATTGTTTTTTTTAATTTGCGTCTATTTAAACGATTTCAACGATCTAAAATGGGAAAAATCCTTATTTTGCAAAACATCACGTTTTGAGCAATCACGTTTTTTCCCTAAAACAGCATAAAAAAGGAAATTTTTTTTATCTTTTTTTAATTTTTCGTCTTTGAACATTTCAACGAAAAAAC
>NW_027046844.1:7500-19992 GCF_025399875.1 Dalotia coriaria | reverse complement strand
TTTTTTGGAAATCCCAAAAAAACCCAGCAAAAACAGAAAACGTTTTGAAAGTTTTAACCTTGCGTTTTAAAACGCGTAAAAACCAGCTATAAGAACGTAGACGAATTTTTTAAAATTTTTTTTCCGTTTTTTATTAAAAAATTTTTTGCTTTTTTTAATTTTTTTTGAAAACCAAAAATTTCAACGATCTAAAATGCTTGAAAATGCTTATTTTAGCAAAACAGCACGTTTTAAATTTTAAATTCTGCGTTTTAACGCGTAAAACAGCATAAAACGACGAAATTTTTATTATTCTTTTTATTAATATTGCGTCTATTTGAACGATTTCAAGATCTAAAATGCTTAAAAATGCTTATTTTAGCAAAACAGACGTTTTGAGTTTTAAATTCTGCGTTTTAACGCTAAAACAGCATAAAAAAACAAAATTTTTATTATTCTTTTTTATTAATATTCCCCATTGGGAACGATTTCAACAATCTAAAATGCTTGAAAATGCTTATTTTAGAAAAACAGCCCCTTTTGAGTTTTTAATTCTGCGTTTTAACGCGTAAAACAGCAAAAAAAGACAAAATTTTTATTATTGTTTTATTAATATTGCGTCTTTTAAACCCATTTCAACGATCAAAAAATGCGAAAAATGCTTATTTTAGCAAAACAGCACGTTTTGAGTTTAATCTGCGTTTTAACGCGTAAAACAGCATAAAACGACGAAATTTTTATTATTCTTTTTATTAATATTGCTTCTATTTAAACGATTTCAACGATCTAAAATGCTTGAAAATGCTTATTTTAGCAAAACAGCACGTTTTGAGCTTTTAATCTGCGTTTTAACGCGAAAAACACAAAAAAACAACAAATTTTTATTATTCGTTTTTATTCATATAGTTTTCTATTGAACGATTCAACAATCTAAAATGCTTGAAAATGTTTATTTTAGCAAAACAGCACGTTTTGAGCTTTAATTCGCGTTTTAACGCGTAAAAAAACATAAAACGACAAAATTTTTTATTATTCGTTTTTATTAATATTGCGTCTTTTTGGGAACATTTCAACGATCTAAAATGCTTGAAAATGCTTTTTTTAGCAAAACACCACTTTTTGAGCTTTAATCTGCGTTTTAACGCGTAAAACAGCATAAAACGACGAATTTTTATTATTCGTTTTTTATAATTGCTTCTATTTAACGATTTCAACGATCTAAAATGCTTGAAAATGCTTATTTTAGCAAAAACAGCACGTTTTGAGCTTTAATCTGCGTTTTAACGCGTAAAACAGCAAAAAAACGACAATTTTTATTATTCTTTTTTATTAATATTGCTTCTATTTGAACGATTTCAACGATTAAAATGCTTAAAAATGTTTTATTTTAGCAAAACAGCACGTTTGAGCTTTAATCGCGTTTTAACGCGTAAAACAGCATAAAACGACGAATTTTTATTATTCGTTTTTATTAATATTGCTCTATTTGAACGATTTAAACGATCAAAATGCTTGAAAATGCTTATTTTAGAAAAAACACACGTTTTGAGCTTTAATCTGCGTTTAACGCGAAAACAGCAAAAAAACGACAAAATTTTTATTATTCGTTTTTTATTAATATTGCTTCTATTTGAACGATTTCAACGATCTAAAATGCTTGAAAATGCTTATTTAGCAAAACAGCACGTTTTGAGCTTAATCTGCGTTTTAACGCGTAAAACAGCATAAAACGACAAATTTTTTTATTATTCGTTTTTATTAATATTGCGTCTATTTGAACGATTTCAACGATTAAAATGCTGAAAATGCTTATTTTAGCAAAACAGCACGTTTTGAGTTTTTAATCTGCGTTTTAACGCGTAAAACAGCATAAAGACGAATTTTTTTATTATTCGTTTTTATTAATATTGCTTCTATTTAAACGATTTCAACGATCTAAATGCTTAAAAATGCTTATTTTAGCAAAACAGCACTTTTTGGTTTTAAATTCTCGTTTTAACGGGGTAAAACAGCAAAAAAAGGGCGAAATTTTATTTTTCGTTTTTATTAATATTGCGTCTATTTGAACGTTTCAACGATCTAAAATGCTTGAAAATGCTTATTTTAGCAAAACAGCCGTTTTGAGCTTTAATCTGCGTTTTAACGCGTAAAACAGCAAAAAGGCGAATTTTTATTATTCGTTTTTATTAATTGCTTCTATTTAACGATTTCAACGATCTAAAATGCTTGAAAATGCTTATTTTAGCAAAAACAGCACGTTTTGAGTTTTAATCGCGTTTTAACGCGTAAAACAGCATAAAGACAAAATTTTATTATTCGTTTTTATTAATATTGCTTCTATTTAAAGGGATTTCAACGATCTAAAATGCTTGAAAATGCTTTATTTTTAGCAAAACAGCAGGAGTTTTAAATTCTCGTTTTAACGCGTAAAACGCAAAAAAACGACAAAATTTTTATTATTCGTTTTTTTCATTTGCGCTATTTGAACGATTTCAACGATCTAAAATGCTTGAAAATGCTTATTTTAGCAAAACAGCACGTTTTGAGCTTTAATCTGCGTTTTAACGCGAAAAAACAGCATAAAAGGCAAAATTTTTATTATTCGTTTTTATTAATATTGCTTCTATTTAAACGTTTCAACGATCTAAAAATGCTTGAAAATGCTTATTTTAGCAAAACAGCACGTTTTGAGCTTTAATCGCGTTTAACGCGTAAAACAGCATAAAACGACGAATTTTTATTATTCGTTTTATTAATATTGCTTCTATTTGAACGATTTCAACGATCTAAAATGCTTGAAAATGCTTATTTTAGCAAAACAGCACTTTTTGGGCTTTATCTGCTTTTTAACGCGTAAAACGCATAAAACGACAAAATTTTTATTTTTCCCTTTTTTTAATATTGCTTCTTTTTGAACGATTTAACGATCTAAAATGCTTGAAAATGCTTATTTTAGCAAAACAGCACGTTTTGACCCTGCACGTTTTGAGTTTTTAATCTGCGTTTTAACGCGTAAAACAGCATAAAAACGAGGAATTTTTTATTCGTTTTTATTAATATTGCGTCTATTTGAACGATTTCAACGATCTAAAATGCTTGAAAATGCCTATTTTAGCAAAAACAGCACGTTTTGAGCTTTAACTGCGTTTTAACGCGTAAAACAGCATAAAACGACGAATTTTTATTATTCGTTTTTATTAATATTGCTTCTATTTGAACGATTTCAACGATCTAAAATGCTGAAAATGCTTATTTTAGCAAAACAGCACGTTTTGAGCTTTAATCTGCGTTTTAACGCGTAAACAGCATAAAACGACGAAATTTTATTATTCGTTTTTATTAATATAGCGTCTATTTAAACGATTTCAACGATCTAAAATGCTTGAAAATGCTTATTTTAGCAAAACAGCACGTTTTGAGCTTTAATCTGCGTTTTAACGCGAAAAACTGCATAAAACGACAAATTTTTTTATTATTCGTTTTTATTAATATTGTTTATTTGAACGATTTCAACGATCTAAAATGCTTGAAAATGTTTTATTTTAGAAAAAACAGCACGTTTTGAGTTTTAATCTGCGTTTTAACGCGTAAAACAGCATAAAACGACGAATTTTTATTATTCGTTTTTATTAATTGTTTCTATTTGAACGATTTCAACGATCTAAAATGCTTGAAAATGCTTATTTTGAAAACGCACGATTTGAGCTTTAATCTGCTTTTTAACGCGTAAAACAGCATAAAAACGACGAATTTTTATTATTCGTTTTTAATAATATTGTTCTATTTGAACGATTTCAACGATCTAAAAATGCTTGAAAATGCTTATTTTAGCAAAACACACGTTTTGAGTTTTTATTCTGCTTTTAACGCGAAAAACAGCATAAATACGACGAAACTTTTATTATTCGTTTTTATTAATATTGCGTCTATTTGAACGATTTCAACGATCTAAAATGCTTGAAAATGCTAATTTTAGCAAAACAGCACGTTTTGAGCTTTTAATCAGCGTTTTAACGCGTAAAACAGCATAAAAGGACGAAATTTTATTATTCGTTTTTATTAATATTGCGTCTATTTGAACGATTTCAACGATCTAAAATGCTTGAAAATGCTTATTTTAGCAAAACAGCACGTTTTGAGTTTTAATCTGCGTTTTAACGCGTAAACAGCATAAAACGACGAATTTTTATTATTCGTTTTTTATTAATATTGCTTCTATTTGAACGATTTCAACGATCCAAAATGCTTGTAAATGCTTATTTTAGCAAAACAGCACGTTTTGAGCTTTTAATCTGCGTTTTAACGCGTAAAACAGCATAAAAACGACGAATTTTTATTATTCGTTTTTATTAATATTGCGTCTATTTGAACGATTTCAACGATCTACAATGCTTGAAAATGCTTATTTTACCCAAAACAGCACGTTTTGAGTTTTAATCTGCGTTTTAACGCGTAAAACAGCATAAAACGACGAATTTTTATTATTCTTTTTTATTAATATTGTTCTATTTGAACGATTTCAACAATCTAAAATGCTTGAAAATGCTTATTTTGAGCAAAACAGCACTTTTTTGAGCTTTAATCTGCGTTTTAACGCGAAAAACAGCATAAAACGACAAATTTTTTTTACTATTCGTTTTTATTATTATTGCGTCTATTTGAACGATTTCAACGATCTAAAATGCTTAAAAAATGCTTATTTTAGCAAAACAGCACGTTTTGAGCTTTAATCTGCGTTTTAACGCGTAAAACAGCATAAAATGACGAATTTCGCTTACCGCCTTTATTAATATTGGTTTCTGGCCAAACGATTTCAACGATCTAAAATGCTTGAAAATGCTTATTTTAAAGCAAAAATGCTTCTTTATTTTAACGCTTTAACGCGTAAAAATATACAAAAAAACGTGACAACGTATTGCCCTTTTATTAATATTGCTTCTATTTGAACGATTTCAAATTATTCAAAACGCCGCCATTTTAGCAAAAACAGCACGTTTCAACTGCGTTTTAACGCGTAAAACAGCATAAAAACGAGGAATTTTTTATTATTCGTTTTACACATTGCGTCTATTTGAAACGATTTCAACGATCTAAAAATGCTTGAAAATGCCTTATTTTAGCAAAACAGCACGTTTTGAGTTTTAATCTGCGTTTTAACGCGTAAAACAGCATAAAAACGACGAATTTTTTATTATTCCGTTTTATTACTGGCTGCTTCTATTTGAACGATTTCAACGATCTGCGCCTGAAAAATGCTTATTTTAGCAAAACAGCATCAATGTTTTGAGCTTTAATCTGCGTTTTAACGCGTAAAAACAGCATAAAAACGACGAATTTTTATTATTCGTTTTTTATTATTACTGCGTCTCATTTTGAACGTGATTTCAACGATCTAAAATGCTTGAAAATGTTTATTTTAGCAAAACAGCACGTTTTAAAGCTTTAATCTGCGTTTTAACGCGTAAAATGCGCATAAAAAACGACGAATTTTTTATTATTCGTTTTTTATTAATATTTCGCTTCTATTTGAACTTACTTTCAACGATCTAAAAATGCCGGTGTTTCTTATTTTAAAGCAAAACAGCACGTTTTGACCTTTAATTTGCGTTTTAACGCGCATAAAAAATTCGACGAAATTTTTATTATTATTCGTTTTATTAATATTGCGTCTATTTGAACGATTTCAATGATCTAAAATGCTTGAAAAGTTTATTTTAGCAAAACAGCACGTTTTGAGCTTTAATCTGCGTTTTAACGCGCGTAAAACAGCATAAAACGACAATTTTTTATTATTCGTTTTACGATATTGCGTCTATTTGAACGTGATTTCAACGATCTAAAATGCTTGTGCTAATTTTAAAGCAAAACAGCACGTTTTGAGCTTTAATCAGCGTTTAACGCGCAAAACAGCATAAAAAACGTGACGAAATTTTTATTATTCCGTTTTTACACATAGCGTCTATTTAACGATTTCAACGTGATCTAAAATGCTTGAAAATGCTTATTTTAGCAAAACAAAGTCGTTTTGAGTTTTAATCTGCGTTTTAACGCGTAAAACTGCATAAAAACGACGAACAATTTTTTATTATTCGTTTTTATTAATATTGCTTCCTTATTTTGAAACGATTTCAACGATCTGTTCTTCTGAAAATGTTTTACATATTTTAGCAAACAGCACGTTTTGAGTTTTAATCTGCGTTTTAACGCGTAAAACAAGTTACAAAACGACGAATTTTTTAGTTTATCTTCGTTTTTACACATTGCGTCTATTTGGGAACGATTTCAACGATCTACAATGCTGAAAATGCTTATTTTAAAGCAAAAAAACAGCACGTTTTGAGTTTTAATCCGCGCCTTAACGCGTAAAACAGCATAAAACGACGAATTTTTATTATTCGTTTTATTAATATTGCTTCTATTTGAAACGATTTCAACAATCTAAAATGCTTGAAAATGTTTATTATTTTAAAGCAAAACAGCACGTTTTGAGCTTTTAATCTGCGTTTTAACGCGTAAAACAGCATAAAACGACGAATTTTTTTACTATTCGTTTTTGCCACATTGCGTCTATTTTGAACGATTTCAACGATCTAATGCCTGAAAATGCTGCCTTAGCAAAAACAGCAATTTTGCTTTACCTCTGCGTTTTAACGCGTAAAGTTCGCAGCATAAAAAAATGACGAAATTTCTATTAATTCATTTTATTAATATTGCGTCTATTTGATCGATTTCAACGATCTAAAATGCTTGAAAAATGCTTATTTTAGCAAAACAAGCAATGCTTGAGTTTTAATCTGCGTTTTAACGGCGCAAAACAGCATAAAATGACGAATTTTTTTATTATTCGTTTTATTAATATTGCTTCTATTTAAACGATTTCAACGATCTAAAATGCTTGAAAATGCTTATTTTAGCAAAACAGCACGTTTTTGTGCTTTAATCTGCGTTTTAACGGCATAAAAAACGACGTGAATTTTTTATTATTCGTTTTATTAATATTGCTTCATTTGAACGATTTCAACGATCAAAAATGCTTGAAAATGCTTATTTTAGCAAAACAGCACGTTTTGAGCTTTAATCTGCTACCGCGTAAAACAGCATAAAACGACGTGTTCTTTTTACTATTCGTTTTATTACACATTGCGTCTTATTTTGAACGATTTCAACGATCTGTACTGCTTTTTCTGAAATGCTTATTTTAGCAAAACAGCACGTTTTGAGTTTTATTCTGCGTTTTAATTCGCAAAACAGCATAAAACGACGAAATTTCTATTATTCATTTTTTATTAATATTGCGTCTATTTGAACGATTTCAACGATCTGCACGCTTTCGGTGTAAATGCGCTACGCCAAAACAGCACGTTTTGAGTTTAATCTGCGTTTTAACGCGTAAACAGCATAAAATGACGACGAATTTTATTATTCGTTTTTATTATTATTACTTATTTAAACGCGATTTCAACGCATCCCAAAAATGCTTGAAAAATGTTTATTTTAGCAAAACAGCATCGTTTTGAGTTTTAATCTGCGTTTTAATCGCGTAAAAACAGCATAAAAACGACGATTTTTTTATTATTCGCGTTTCTTTGCCATTACGTTTCGACAACGATTCTCGCAACGATCTATAAAAATGCTTGAAAAATGTTTATTTTAGCAAAACAGCACGTTTTGAGCTTTTGACCTGCGTTTTAACGGCAGAAAACAGCATAAAAACGAGGAATTTCATTATTCGTTTTTATTAATATTGCGTCTTATTTCGAAACGCGATTCTCGCAAACGATCTAAAAACGCCGAAAAATGCTCTATTTCAAAGCAAAACAGCACGTTTTGAGTTTCAACTGCCTAAATTCCGTAAAACAGCATGATAAAAAGACGAATTTTTGCCACCGTTTTTATTAATATTGTTTCTATTTAACCGATTTCAACGATCTAAAAATGCTTGAAAATGTTATTATTTTAGCAAAACAGCACGTTTTGAGCTTTTAATCTGCGTTTTAATCGGTAAAACAGCATAAAACGACGTGAATTTTTATTATCGCCTTTATTATTATTGGTGTCTGTTTTGAACGATTTCCCAACGATCTGAAATGTTTGAAAATGTTGGTCAGCAAAACAGCACGTTTTGAGCTTTAATCTCAGTTTCGCGTAAAACAGCATAAAAACGACGAATTTTTATTATCGCTTTTTATTAATATTGGGTTTCACTTTGAACGATTTCAACGATCTAAAAATGCTTGAAATGCTTATTTTAGCAAAAACAGCACGTTTTGACCTTTTAATCTGCTTTTTAACGCGTAAAACTGCATAAAAACGACGAATTTTTATTATCGTTTTTATTAATATTGCAGAACGATTTAAGATCAAAGTTTTGAAAATGCTTATTTTAGCAAAAACAGCAGTTTTGAGTTTTAATCTGCGTTTTAACGCGTAAACAGCATAAAAACGACGAATTTTTATTATTCGTTTTTATTAATATTGCTTCTATTTGAACGATTTCAACGACTAAAAATGTTTGAAAATGCTTATTTTGCAAAACAGCAGATTTGATTTTTAATCTGCGTTTTAAGGGCCGTAAAACAGCATAAAACGACGAATTTTATTATTCGTTTTTAATAATATTGCTTCTATTTAAAACGATTTCAACGATCTAAAATGCTTGAAAATGCTTTATTTTGAAAACACACGTTTTGAGCTTTATTCTGCTTTAACGCGTAAAACAGCATAAATACGACGAAATTTTATTTCTTTTTTATTAATATTGCGCTATTTGAACGATTTCAACGTTTCAAAATGCTTGAAAATGCTAATTTTAGCAAAACAGCACGTTTTGAGTTTTAATCAGCTTTTAAGCGAAAACAGCATAAAAAGGACGAAATTTTTATTATTCTTTTTTATTAATATTGCGTCTTTTTGAACGATTTCAACGATCTAAAATGCTTTGAAAATGCTTATTTTTGCAAAACAGCAAGTTTTGCTTTAATCTGCGTTTTAACGCGTAAAACAGATAAAACGACGAATTTTTATTATTCGTTTTTATTAATATTGCTTCTATTTAACGATTTCAACGATCTAAAATGCTTGTAAATGCTTATTTTAGCAAAACAGCACGTTTTGAGTTTTAATCTGCGTTTTAACGCGTAAAACAGCATAAAACGAGAATTTTTATTATTCGTTTTTATTAATATTGCGTCTATTTGAACGATTTCAACGATCTACAATGCTTGAAAATGCTTATTTTAGCAAAACAGCACGTTTTGAGTTTTAATCTGCGTTTTAACGCGTAAAACAGCATAAAACGACAAATTTTTTTATTATTCGTTTTTATTAATATTTTCTATTTGAACGATTTCAACGATCTAAAATGCTTGAAAATTTATTTTAGCAAAACAGCACGTTTTGAGCTTTATTCTGCTTTTAACGCGTAAAACACCCAATAAAACGAAAAATTTTTTATTTTTCGTTTTTTATTAATTGCGTCTATTTGAAACGATTTCAAACGATCTAAAATGCTTAAAAAATGCTTATTTTAGCAAACAGCACGTTTTGAGTTTTAATCTGCGTTTTAACGCGAAAAACAGCATAAAATGACGAATTTTTTTTATTCGTTTTTATTAATATTGCTTCATTTGAACGATTTCAACGATCTAAAATGCTTGAAAATGCTTTTATTTAAAAGAAAAAACAGCACGTTTTGAGCTTTATTTTTGCGTTTTAACGCGTAAAACAGTAAAAAAACGACGAAATTTTTTATTATTCGTTTTATTAATTTTGCGTCCATTTGAACGATTTAACATCTAAAATGCTGAAAATGCTTATTTTAGCAAAGCAGCACCTTTTGAGTTTAATCTGCGTTTTAACGCGAAAACAGCATAAATGACGAATTTTTATTATTCGTTTTTATTAATATTGCTTCTATTTGAACGATTTCAACATCTAAAATGCTTGAAAATGCTTATTTTAGCAAAACAGCACGTTTTGAGCTTATTCTGCGTTTTAACGCGTAAAACAGCATAAAAAACGACGAATTTTTTTATTCTTTTTATTAATATTGCGTCTATTTGAAGATTTCAACGATCTAAAATGCTTGAAAATGCTTATTTTAGCAAAACAGCATTTTGGTTTTTCTGCGTTTTAACGCAAAACAGCATAAAAACGACAAAATTTTATTATTCTTTTTATTAATATTGCGTCTATTTTGATCGATTTCAACGATCTAAAATGCTTGAAAATGCTTATTTTAGCAAAACAGACGTTTTGAGTTTTAATCTGCGTTTTAAGCGTAAAACAGCATAAAATGACGAATTTTTATTATTCGTTTTTATTAATATTGCTTCTATTTAAACGATTTCAACGATCTAAAATGCTTGAAAATGCTTATTTTAGCAAAACAGCACGTTTTGAGCTTTAATCTGCGTTTTAACGCGTAAAACAGCATAAAAACGACGAATTTTTATTATTCGTTTTTATTAATATTGTTTATTTGAACGATTTCAACGATCTAAAATGCTTGAAAATGTTATTTTGCAAAACAGCACGTTTTGAGTTTTATTCTGCGTTTTAACGCGTAAACAGCATAAAAGACAATTTTTATTATTCGTTTATTAAATTGCGTCTATTTGAACGATTTCAACGTAAAATGCTTAAAATGCTTATTTTAAAAACAGCACGTTTTGAGTTTTATTCTGCGTTTTAACGCGTAAAAAAAGAAAAAAAAAGGGACAAAATTTTTTTATTATTCCTTTTTATTAATATTGCGTCTATTTGAAGGGATTTCAACGTTTCAAAATGCTTGAAAATGTTTTTTTTTAGCAAAAAAAAAGCAACTTTTTGAGTTTTAACTGCTTTTTAACGCGTAAAACAGCAAAAAAAGACGAAATTTTTATTTTTCCTTTTTTATTAATATTGCTTCTTTTTAAAAACGATTTCAACGATCAAAAAATGTTTAAAAAATGTTTTATTTTAGCAAAAAAAGTTTTGAGTTTTAATCTGCTTTTTAACGCGAAAAACAGCATAAAACGACAAATTTTATTTTTCCCTTTTTTATTCATATTGCTTCTACTTGAACGATGTCAACGATCAAAAAATGCTTGAAAATGCTTATTTTAGAAAAAACAGCACGTTTTGAGTTTTAATAAAAGCGAACCGCGTAAAACAGCTTTAAAAAACGACGAAATTTTTATTATTCTTTTTTATTAATATTGCGTCTATTTGAAGGGGATTTAAAACGATCAAAAAATGCTTGAAAATGCTTTATTTTAGCAAAACACCACTTTTTGAGTTTAATCTGCGTTTTAACGCGAAAAACAGCAAAAAAACGACAAATTTTTTATTATTCGTTTTTATTAATATTGTTTCTTTTTTTAACGATTTCAACGATCTAAAATGCTTAAAAATGTTTTATTTTAGAAAAAACAGAATTTTTTGGGGCTTTAATCTGCTTTTTAACGCGAAAAACAGCAAAAAAAAGGGACGTTTTTTTAAAACTATTCGTTTTTATTAATATTGGGTCTATTTAAAAGGGGATTTCAACGATATAAAAATGCTTAAAAAATGCTTTTTTTAGCAAAACAGCATTTTTTGATTTTTAACTGCTTTTTAACGGGGAAAACAGCAAAAAAACGCCCAATTTTTTATTTTTCGTTTTTATTAATATTGCGTCTATTTGGGGTTTTTCAACGACAAAAGTTTTGAAAATGCTTTTTTTTTAAAAAAACAGCACGTTTTGAGTTTTAATCTGCGTTTTGAAAAATGAAAAAGCAAAAAAAACGACAAATTTTTTTATTATTCGTTTTTATTAATATTGCTTCTTTTTTGAACGATTTCAACGATCAAAAAATGCTTAAAAAATGCTTTTTTTTAAAAGCAAAACAGCACGTTTTGAGTTTTAACCGCCTTTGGCGTAAACAGCAAAAAAAACGACGAATTTTTATTATTCGTTTTTATTAATATTGCGTCTATTTGAACGATTTCAACGATCTAAAATGCTTGAAAAATGCTTATTTTGCAAACAACGTTTTGAGTTTATTCTGCGTTTTAACGCGTAAAACCGCATAAAACGACGAATTTTTATTATTCGTTTTTATTAATATTGCTTCTATTTGAACAGATTTCAACGATCTAAAATTTGAAAATGCTTATTTTAGCAAAACAGCACGTTTTGAGCTTTAATCTGCGTTTTAACGCGTAAAACAGCATAAAAACGACGAATTTTTACTATTCGTTTTTATTAATATTGCGTCATTTGAACGATTTCAACGATCTAAAATGCTTAAAATGCTTTTTTAGCAAAACAGCACGTTTTGAGTTTAATCTGCTTTTAACGCGTAAACAGCATAAAAACGACGAATTTTTTATTATTCGTTTTTTTAATTGTCTATTTAAACGATTTCAACGATCTAAAATGCTTGAAAATGCTTATTTTAGCAAAACACACGTTTTGAGCTTTAATCTGCGTTTTAACGCGTAAAACACATAAACGACAAATTTTATTATTTTTTTATTATATTGCTATTT
>NW_027046843.1:0-20003 GCF_025399875.1 Dalotia coriaria | reverse complement strand
GCTGTTTTGCAAAAAAATAAGCTTTCCCCATTTTAGATCGTTAAACGTTCAAATAGGGGCGAAATAAAATTTAAAAACGAATAAAAAAACCCGTCGTTTTTGCTGTTTACGCGTTAAAAGCAGAAAAGCCAAAAGTGCGTTTTGCTAAAATAAGTTTTTTCGGCATTTTATCGTTGAAATGTTCAAATAGGTTTTTAAAAACGAAAATAAAAATTTCGTTTTATGGTTTTACGCGAAAACGCAGTTTAAAACCAAAACGTTGTTTTGCTAAAATAAGATTTTCGCTTTTAGACGGAAATCGCAAAGGCTAAAAAAAAAAACGAATAATAAAAATTTCCTTTTTGCGTTTTACGTTAAACGAAATTTAAACCCTCAAAACGGCGTTTGCTAAAATAAGCATTTTTCTCTTTAGATCGTTGCCGTTCAAATAAAATATTAATAAAAACGAATAATAAAATTTGCCGTTTATGCTGTTTTACGCGTTAAAAGCAGATTAAAAGCTCAAAACGGCTGTTTTGCTAAAATATTTTCAAGCATTTTGGGATCGTTGAAATCGTTCAAATAGAAGTACAATTTAATAAAAACGAATAATAAAATTTGCCGTTTTATTTCTTACGCGTTAAAACGGCAGTTAAAGCTTAAAAAACGTGCTTTTTTGCTAAAATAAGCTTTTCAAGCACGAGAACTAAATCGTTCAAATAAAATATTAATAAAAACGAATAAAAAAAATTTCCCTCGTTTTAGTTGTTTACGCGTTAAAACGCAGATTAAAGCTAAAACGTGCTGTTTTGCAAAAATGTAAATTTCGCTTTTTAGGACGTTAAAATCGTTCAAATAGAAGAATATTAATAAAAACGATAAAAAAATTGTCGTTTTATCCCGTTTACGCGTTAAAAACGCGATTAAAGCTCAAAACGGCGTTTTGCTAAAATAGCTTTCATTTTAGACGCTGAAACGCCAAAAGACGCAATTTAAAAAACGAATAAATCGCCGTTTTATGCGTTACGCTTTAAAAACGCAGATTAAAGCTCAAAACGGCGTTTTGCTAAAATGCTTTAAGCATTTTAACGTTAAACCCAAAAAGGAATTTAAAAAAAAAAAAAAGGCCTTTTATGTTTTTACGGAAAAAAACCGAAAAATAAAAATTTTTTTTAAAAAAAAGTTCGCTTTAACTTAAATTTTTAAAAAAAAATTTTAAAAAAGAAAATAAAATTTTTTTGGGGTTTTCGCGTTAAAGCAAAAAACCCCAAAAAATTTTTTTAAAAAAAAGCTTTTAAATTTTAAGCGAAAAAAAAAAAAATTTTTTCCCCTTTTTTGTTTTTTTTAAAACCCAAAAAGAAAACCTTTTTTTTTTAAAAAATTTTTATTTTAGATCGTTGTTGTTAAATAAAAGAATTAATAAAACGAAAAAAAAAGCGTTTTATTGTTTTACGCGTTAAAAACGCAGTTTTCCAAAACGTGCTGTTTTATTAAAATAAGCATTTTCAAGCATTTTAGATCGTTGACAAACGCCCAAATAGAAGCAATATTAATAAAACGAATAATAAAAAATTCGTCACGTTTTATGCTGTTTTACGCGTTAAAACGCAGATTAAAGCCTCAAACGTGCTGTCTTGCTAAAATAAGCATTTTCGGGCATTTTAGATCGTTGAAATGTTCAAATAGACGCACATTAATAAAAAACGAATAATAAAAATTCGTCGTTTTGCGCTGTTTTACGCGCAAACGCAGATTAAAGCTCAAACCGTCCTGTTTTGCTAAAGAAAAGCATTTCTTAAGCATTTTTAGATCGTTGAAATCGTTCAAATAGACGCATACATTAATAAAACAAATACCGCACCCGTCGTTTTATGCTGTTTCACGCGTTAAAAGCAGATTAAAGCTCAAACGTGCTGTTTTGCTAAAATAAGCATTTCATGCATTTTAGATCAAGCGAAATCATTCAAATAGAAGCTAAATATTACAAAATTAGCGTAATAAAAGTAAATCTGTCATTTTTATGCTGTTTTACGCCGTTAAACGTATGATTCAAGCGCAAAACGTGCTGTTTTGCTAAAATGCTTTACTTTCAAGCATTTTAGATCGTTGAAATCGTTCAAATAGACGCAATATTACTGTGTAAAAAACGAATAATAAAATTTCGTCGTTTTGGCGTTGCTAAAACGTGCAGATTAAAGCTCAAACGTGCTGTTTTGCTAAAAATAAGCATTTTCAAGCATTTTTTAGATCGTTGAAATCGTTCAAATAGACGCAATAAAATAAAAAACGAATAATGTAAAAATTTCGTCGTTTTATGTTGCTGTACGCGTTAAAACGCAGAATGTGCTCAAAACGTGCTGTTTGCTAAAATAAGCATTTTCAAGACGGATCGTTGAAACGCCCCAAATAGACGCAATATTACCAAAACGAATAATGGTAAAAAATTCCCCGTCGTTTTATGCCGTTTACGCCAAAACGCAGACAAAGCTCAAATCGTGCTGTTTTTGCTGTGTCAAGCATTTTCTGCCATTTAGGGCCGCTGCACCGTCTTAAATAGAAGCTGTTAACATTAATAAAACGAATAATAAAAAATCGGCTGTTTTATAAGCGTTTTATGCGTTGTTCCATCAAAGCCCAAACGCCGTTTTGCTGTTAAAAATGGGTACGCATTTTAGATCGTTGAACTGTTCAAATAGACGCACAAAACAAAACGAATAATAAAATTCTCTTGTCGTTTTTATGTTGTTCTACGTTAAAACGCAGAATAAAGCTCAAACGTGCTTGCTTCAAAATAAGCATTTTGAAGCATTTTAGATCGTTGAAATCGTTCAAATAGACGCAACATTAATAAAAACGGTAACATGTAAATCGTCGTTTTAGGTTGTTTTACGCGTTAAAATCGCAGACCAAAGCTCAAAACGTGCTGATTTGCTGCTAAAATAAGTATTTTCAAGCATTTTAGATCGTTGAATCGTTCAAATGAAGCAATATTAATAAAACGAATAATAAAATTCGTCGCCTTTATGTTGGTTTTACGCGTTAAACGCAGATTCAAGCGCAAACGTGCTGTTTTGCTGTACGCTACACGATCGTTGAAATCGTTCAAATAGACGCATTATTAATAAAAACGAATAATAAAAATTCCTGGCCGTTTTACGCTGTTTTACGCGTTGTGCTGGGCAGCAGAATAAAGCTCAAAACGCGCTGTTTCATAAATAAGCATTTTCGCCATTTTAGATCGTTTAAATCGTCCAACAGACGCGCAATATTAATAAAAGGAATAATAAAATTTCGCCGCTTTACGCCGTTTTACGCGTTAAAACGCAGATTGCGCCCAAATCGTGCTGTCGCTGGTACCGTTACTTTCAAGCATTTAGATCGTTGAAATCGTCTCAACAGACGCAATATTAACAAGTGCCAATAAATGCAAAAATCTAGTTCGTTTTATGTTGTTTTACGTTAAAACGCAGATTAAAGCCCAAAACGCTGTTTTGCTAAAATGCCATTTTCAAGCATTTTAGATCGTTAACCGCCCAACAGTACCATAATAAAACTAAATAATAAAAATTTCGTCGTTTTATGTTGTTTACGCGTTAAACGGCATTAGTGCGCCCCAAACAAAGCTGTTTTGCTAAAATAAGCATTTTCAAGCATTTTAGATCGTTGAAATCGTTCAAATAGACGCAATATTAATAAAACGAATAAAAATTCGACATTTTTATGTTGTTTTACGCGTTAAACGCAGATCAAAGTTCAAAACGTGTGCCCCGCTACAGCCGCTACCTCAAGCATCTAGATCGTTGAAATCGTTCAAATAAACGCAATATTAATAAGTTCAACACAAAACTTCGTCGTTTTATGCTGCTCTACGCGTTAAAACGTGCGAATAAAGCTCAAAACGCTGCTTTGCCAAAATAAGCATTTTCAAGCATTTTAGATCGTTGAAACTGTTCAACAGGTGCCATTAAATAAAACCTTAACAAAACGTCGTTTGCGTTGCCTTTACGCCAGTTAAAACCGTGACAAAGCCCAAACGCGCCGGTTCGCATAAAATAAGCATTTTCAAGCATTTTAGATCGCTGGTACCCGTCCGGCCAGACGCAGCATTTTACAAAAACGAATAAAATTCCCGCCGCTTTTATGCTGTTTACGCCAAACGCTACCAAAAGCTCAAAAACGCCGTTTGGCGCAAAGCGCCTTCGCGATGATCGCTGGAATTGTTCAAACAGACGCAATATTAATAAAACCAATACAAAAATTCGTCGCTCTGCGTTGTTCTTACGCGTTAAAAACGCGCAGGATTAAAGTTCAAAACGTGCTGTTTTGCTGCGCTACTTGCCACGATCACGGCACTCCGTCTTCAAATATGGCAATACAACAAAACAACAATGTTCTCTGTCGTTTTTATGTTGTTTTACGCGTTAAAACGCAAATTAAAGCTCAAAACGCGCGAAACATAAGTACTTTGCCATTTTATATCTGCCGGAAACCCAATAGAAACAACATTAATAAAAAATCTGGTACAAAAAATCGTCGTTTTGGCGCTTGTTAAAAACGCAGATTTAAAGCCCGCCGTGCCGTTTTTGCTAAAATAAAGCGTTTTCGTGCCATTTGTGGATCGCGAACCGCAACTTAAATTGTATCTTTAAATAAAAATAGTAAAACGAATAAAAATTTCAGTCGCTTTATGTTGTTGCACGCTTAAAAACGCGCGAATAAAAGCCCAAAACGTACGCTGTTTTGCTAAAATAAGCATTTCGCCACGATCGTTAAACCACCAAATAGACGCAATATTAATAAAAACAATAAAATTTCGCCGACTTTACGCCGCTCACGTTAAAACCCAGAATAAAGTTCAAACGCTTGTTTTGCTGCCGCGTATCTTCTGGGCATTTAGACGCGAAATCGTTCAACAGCAACATTAAATAAAACGAATAATAAAGTACCCGTCGTTTTGCGCTTCGTTTTACGCGTTAAACGCAGCTTTAAAGCTCAAAACGTACGCTCTTTGCTGGGCCAAGCATTTTCAAGCATTTTAGATCGTTGAAATCGTTCAAATGACGCATTAACGCAAAACAATGCACCTGTCGTTTTATGCTGTTTTACGCTAAACGCAGATTAAAGCTCAAACCGTCCTGTTTTTGCTAAAGAGTTACCGTAAGCATTTTAACGCCGAAACGTCGCCACGCAATATTAATAAAAACGAATAATAAAAAATTCGCCGTTTTTGCGCTACGCGCAAAACGTGACAAAGTCAAACAGCCGTCATGGCGGTACGGGCATTTCATGCATTTTAGATCGAAACCGTCTTAAATAAAGCAATAATAATTGCGCAACGAATAATAAAAATCGTTTGATGCCGGTTTTACGCACAGTAAACGATCGCCGCAAAACGCGCTTGTTTTGCCAAACAAGCATTTTCAAGCATTTTAGATCAGTTGCACCGTTCAAATAGACGCAATATTAATAAAAAACCCATCAATAAAAATTGCCGTTTTGGCGTTGCCAAACCGCAGATTGCCGCAACCGCGCCGTTTTGCTAAACGGGCATTTTCTGCGGCGCATTTTATCGTTGAAATCGTCTCAAATGTATTTTAATAAAAATAAAAACGAATAATAAAAATTTTGCCGTTTTATGTTGTTCTACGTTAAAAACGCGCATCAAAAGCCTCAAAACGCCGTTTTGCTAAAATAAGCATTTTCAAGCATTTTAGATCGTTGAAATCGTTCAAAATAGACGCAATATTAATAAAAACGAACAATAAAAAATCGTCAGTTTTATGCTGTTTGCCAAACGCAGACCAAAGCTCAAAACGTGCTGTTTTGCTAAAAATAAGCATTTTCGCCATTTTAGATCGTTGAAATCGTTCAAATAGAAGCATTAATAAAAACGAATAATAAAAATTCGTCATTTTTATGCTGTTTACGCGTTAAAAACGCGGAGATCCGGGGCGCAAACGTGCTGTCGCTAAAATAAGTATTTTCAAGCATTTTAGATCGTTGAAATCGTTCCGCCAATAGACGCACATTAATAAAAACGAACAATAAAAATTCTGTCGTTTTATGTTTTACGTTAAACGCGGTGAATAAAAGCTCAAAACGCGCTGTTTTGCTAAAATAAGTACTTTTCAAGTACGATCGCTTTCAACTAAATAGACGCAATATTAATAAAAAGGAATAATAAAATTTTGCCGTTTTATGCTGTTTACGCGTTAAAACGCAGATTAAAGCCTCACCGTGCTGTTTCCATAAAATAAGCATTTTCAAGCATTTTAGATCGTTGAAACCGTTCAAAGAAGCAATATTAATAAAAACGAATAATAAAATTCGTCGTTTTATGCTGTTTTACGCGTTAAACGCAGATTAAAGCTCAAAACGTGCTGTTTTGCTAAAATAAGCATTTTCAGCATTTTAGATCTTTGGGAAATCGTTCAAATAGACGCAATAAAAATAAAAACGAATAAATAAAATTTTGCCTTTTTTATGCTGTTTTACGGCGTTAAACGCAAAATTTAAAGCTCAAACGGCTGTTTTGCTAAAATAAGATTTTCAAGCATTTTAGATCGTTGAAATCGTCCAAATAGACGCAATATTAATAAAAACGAATAATAAAAATTTCGTCGTTTTATGTTGTTTTACGCGTTAAAACGCAGATTAAAGCCCAAAACGTCTGTTTTGCTATAACATTTCAGCATTTTGACGTTGAAATCGTTCAAATCCTTTAATAAAAACGAAAAAAAAAATTCGTCGTTTTGCTGTTTTCCCTTAAAAACAGATTGGCTCAAAACGTCCCCGGCCCCCCGGGCATTTTCGATTTTGATCGTTGAAATCGTTCAAAAGACGAAAAAAAATAAAAAAACGAAAAATAAAAATTTCGTCGTTTTATGTTGTTTTACGCGTTAAAACGCGAAAAAAGCCCAAAGGGCTTTTTTTGTAAAGATTTTCGCTTTTTGATCGTTAAAACGTTCAAAGAGCAAATTAAAAAAAACGAATAAAAAATTTTGTTTTTTTATGTTGACGCTTTAAAAACGCGATTAAGCTAAAAAACGTGCTTTTTTGCTAAAAAAACATTTTGCTTTTAGATCGTGAAATGCCCAAATAGAGCAATATTAAAAAAAAACAAATACAAAAACGCATGTTTTTCTTTAAAAAAAAAAATCAAACTTTTTTGCCTTTTTCCAAAAAGATCGAAAAAATGTTCAAAAGAGCAATAAAAAAAAAACGAAAAAGTCCCCCGTCGTTTTTTTTTTTTACGCGTTAAAACGCAGATTAAAGCTCAAAACGGCTGTTTGCTAAATGCATTTCAGCATTTTAGATCGCTGAAATCGTCTCAAATAGAAGCAATTAATAAAACGAATAATAAAATTCGTCGTTTTAGCGTTTTACGCGTTAAAACGGTATTGCTCAAAACGCCGTTTGCAAATAAGCATTTCAACTTTAGCATCGTTGAAACGTTCAAATAGACGCAATATTAATAAAACGAATAAAAAATTCTGCGTTTTATGCTGTTTTACGGTTAAAACGCAGATTAAAGCTCAAAACGTGCTGTTTTGCTAAAATAAGCATTTCGCTAATTTTAGATCGCTGAAACGTCTCAAATAGACGCTAAATATTAATAAAAAACGAATAATAAAAATTTCGTCGTTTTTATTGTTTTACGCAAGCGTAAAACGCAGATTAAAGCTCAAAACGTGCTGTTTTGCTAAAATAAGCATTTCGCGACGATCGTTGAAATCGTTCAAATAGAAGCAATATTAATAAAAAACGAATAATAAAAATTCGTCGTTTTATGCCGTTTTACGCGTTAAACGCAGATTAAAAGCTCAAAACGTGCTAATTTTGCTAAAATAAGTACTTTCAAGCATTTTAGATCGTTGAAACGTTCAAATTCGACGCAATATTAATAAAAACAAATAATAATAAAAATTTCGTCGTTTTATGCTGCGCCTACGCTGCCAAAACGCTGATTGTGCTCAAAAACGCCGTTTTGCTATAAAATAAGCATTTTCAAGCATTTTAGATCGCTGAATCGTCTTCAAATAGACGCAATATTAATAAAAAACGAATAATAAAAAATTCGTCGTTTTATAGTTGTTTTTACGCGTTAAACGCAGATTAAAGCTCAAAACGTGCTGTTTTGCTAAAATAGGCACTTTCAAGCATTTTAGATCGTTGAAATCGTTCAAAATAGAAGCAATATTAATAAAAAACGAATAATAAAAATCTGTCAAGCGGCGTTGCCTTTACGCGTTAAAACGCAGATTAAAAGCTCAAACGCTGTTTTGCTAAAATAAGTATTTTCAAGCATTTTAGATCGTTGAAATCGTTCAAATAGACGCAAATAAAAATAAAAACGAATAATAAAAATTCTGTCGCTTTATGTTGTTTTACGCGTTAAAACGCAGAATAAAGCTCAAAAACGCGCTGTTTTGCTAAAATAAAGCATTTTCAAGCATTTTAGATCGCTGGAAATCGTTCAAATAGATTTACTATTAATAAAAACGAATAATAAAAATTTCGTCGTTTTGTATGCTTTGTTTTACCTCGTTAAAACGCTGATTAAAGCTCAAAACGCTGTTTTGCTAAAATAAGCATTTTCAAGCATTTTAGATCGTTGAAATCGTTCAAATAGACGCGCAATATTAATAAAAACGATAAATAAAAAAATTCGTCGTTTTATGCTGCTTTACGCGTTAAACGCTGATTAAAAGCTCAAAACGTGCTGTTTTGCTAAAATAAGCATTTCAAGCATTTTAGATCGCTGAAATCGTTCAAATAGAAGCTAGCTATTAATAAAAACGAATAATAAAAATTTCGTCGGTTTTATGCTGTTTTACGCGTTAAAACGCAGATTAAAAGCTCAAAACGTGCTGTTTTGCTAAAAGCCGCGCATTTTCTCAAGCATTTTAGATCGTTGAAACCGTTCAAAATAGACGCGTACATTAATAAAAAACGAATAATAAAAATTCCGTCGTTTTGGCGTTGTTTTACGCGTTAAAACGCGATTAAAGCTCAAAACGCGCTGTTTTGCTAAAATAAGCATTTTCAAGCATTTCCAGATCATCGTTGAAATCGTGCCCAAAATATGGCCATTAATGTAAAAAACGAATAATAAAAAATTCGTCGTTTTATGCTGTTTTACGCGTTAAAACGCAGATTAAAGCTCAAAACGTGCTGTTTTGCTAAAATAAGCATTTTCAAGCATTTTAGATCGTTGAAATCGTTCAAATAGAAGCAATATTAATAAAAAACGAATAATAAAATTCGTCGTTTTTATGCTGTTTTACGCGTTAAAACGCAGATTAAAGCTCAAACGTGCTGTTTTGCTAAAATAAGCATTTTCAAGCATTTTAGATCGCTGAAATCGTTCAAATAGACGCAATATTAATAAAAACGAATAATAAAAATTTCGTCGTTTTATAGTTGTTTTTACGCGTTAAACGCAGATAAAGCTCAAAACGTGCTGTTTTGCTAAAATAAGCATTTTCAAGCATTTTAGATCGTTGAAATCGTTCAAATAGACGCAATAAATAAAAAACGAATAATAAAAATTCCGTCGTTTTATGCTGTTTTACGCGTTAAAACGCAGATTAAAGCTCAAAACGTGCTGTTTTGCTAAAATAAGCATTTTCAAGCATTTTAGATCGTTGAAATCGTTCAAATAGACGCAATATTAATAAAAACGAATAATAAAAATTTCGTCGTTTTATGCGTGTTTACGCGTTAAACGCAGATTAAAGCTCAAACGGCTGTTTTGCTAAAATAAGCATTTTCAAGCATTTTAGATCGTTGAAATCGTTCAAATAGAAGCAATATTAATAAAAACGAATAATAAAAAATTCGTCGTTTTATGCTGTTTTACGCGTTAAAACGCAGATTAAAAGCTCAAACGTGCTGTTTTGCTAAAATAAGCATTTTCAAGCATTTTAGGATCGTTGAAATCGTTCAACAGACGCAAATATTAATAAAAAACAAATAATAAAAAATTTCGTCGTTTTATGCTGTTTTTACGCGTTAAACGCTGATTAAAGCCTGTAAAACGTGCTGTTTTGCTGTGCCAAGCATTTTCAAGCATTTTAGATCGCTGGAAATCGTTCAAATAGACGCAATATTAATAAAAACGATAAATAAAAATTCGTCGTTTTATGCTGTTTTACGCGTTAAAACGCTGATTAAAGCTCAAAACGTGCTGTTTTGCTAAAATAAGCATTTTCGCTACGGTGATCGCTGAAATCGTTCAACAGACGTAGCAATATTAATAAAACGAATAATAAAAAATTCGTCGTTTTATATGTTTACGCGTTAAAACGCAGATTAAAGCTCAAAACGTGCTGTTTTGCTGTGGGCCAGGCATTTTCAAGCATTTTAGATCGTTGAAATCGTTCAAATAGAGCTTTCACATTAATAAAACGAATAATAAAAAAATTCATCGTTTTTATGCTGTTTTACGCGTTAAAACGCAGATTAAAGCTCAAAAAACGTGCTGTTTTGCTAAAATAAGATTTCAAGCATTTTAGACGTTGAAATCGTTCAAATAGACGCAATATTAATAAAAACAAAATAATAAAAAATTCGTCGTTTTTATGCTGTTTTACGCGTTAAA
Source organism: Dalotia coriaria (assembly GCF_025399875.1). Lineage (NCBI taxonomy): Eukaryota > Metazoa > Arthropoda > Insecta > Coleoptera > Staphylinidae > Dalotia > Dalotia coriaria. Next base: position 9,421 of record NW_027046843.1, on the reverse strand, counting down.
CGCAGATTAAAAGCTTCAAAACGTGCTGTTTTGCTAAAATAAGCATTTTTCGGGCGCATTGCATCGTCGAATGTTCAACAGACGCAATAAAAATAAAAAAAACGAATAATAAAAAATTTCGTCGTTTTTATGCTGTTTTACGCGTTAAAACGCAGAATAAAAGCTCAAACGTGCTGTTTTGCTAAAATAAGCATTTTCAAGCATTTTAGATCGTTGAAATCGTTCAAATAGACGCGCAATATTAATAAAAACGAATAATAAAATTTCGCCGTTTTATGCTGTTTTACGCGTTAAAAACGCAGATTAAAGCTCAACGCTGTTTTGCTAAAATAAGCATTTTCAAGCATTTTAGATCGTTGGAATCGTTCAAATAGACGCAATATTAATAAAACAAACAATAAAAATTTCGTCGTTTTATGACAGCCTTTACGCGTTAAAAACGCTGGATTAAAGCTCAAACGCGCTGTTTTGCTAAAATAAGCATTTTCAAGCATTTTGTGATCGTTGAAATCGTTCAAATAGACGCACATACTAAAAAACGAATAATAAAAATGCCGTTGCTTTTATGCTGCTTTACGCGTTAAACGCAGATTAAGCTCAAAATGTGCTGTTTTGCTGCTAAAATGCTATTTTCAAGCATTTTAGATCGCTGAAATCGTTCAAATAGAGCAATATTAATAAAAACGAATAATAAAAATTGTCGTTTTATGTGCTGTTTACGCGCTAAACCGCAGATTAAAGCTCAAAACGTAGCTGTTTTGCTAAATAAGCATTTTCAAGTATGATCGTTGAAATCGTTCAAATAGACGCAATATTAATAAAAAACAAAATAATAAAAAAAATTTCCGTCGTTTTTATGCTGTTTTTACGCGTTAAAACGCTGATTAAAGCTCAAAACGTGCGATTTTGCCAAAAATAAGCATTTTCAAGCATTTAGGATCGCTGAAATCGTTCAAATAGACGCAATATTAATAAAAAACGATAAATAAAATTCGTCGTTTTTATGCTGTTTTACGCGTTAAAACGCTGATTAAAAGCTCAAAACGTGCTGTTTTGCTAAAAATAAGCATTTTCAAGTATTTAGATCGTTGAAATCGTTCAAATAGAAGCAATATTAATAAAAACGAATAATAAAAATTTCGTCGTTTTATGCAAAAGCTGTTTTACGCGTTAAAACGCAGATTAAAGTTCAAAACGTGCTGTTTTGCTAAAATAAGCATTTTCAAGCATTTTTAGATCGTTGAAATCGTTCAAATAGACGCAATATTAATAAAAACGAATAATAAAAATTTTCGTCGTTTTTATGCTGTTTTACGCGTTAAAACGCAGATTAAAAGCTCAAACGTGCTGTTTCATAAAATAAGCATTTTCAAGCATTTGTGATCGTTGAAATCGTTCAAATAGAAGCAAATATTACTAAAAGCGAATAATAAAAATTCCCTGTCGTTTTATAGATGTTTTACGCGTTAAAACGCAGATTAAAAGCCTTCAAAACGCGCTGTTTTGCTTAAATAAGCATTGTCAAGCATTTTAGATCGTTGAAATCGTTCAAATAGAAGCACATTAATAAAAACGAATAATAAAATTCGTCGCTTTTTATGCTGTTTTACGCGTTAAAACGCAGATTAAAGCTCAAAACGTGCTGTTTTGCTGCTAAATAAGCATTTTCAAGCATTTTAGATCAAGCTATTGAAATCGTTCAAATAGACGCAATATTACTAAAACAAATAATAAAATTTCGTCGTTTTATGCTGTTTTACGCGTTAAACGCTGATTAAAGCTCAAAACGTGCTGTTTTGCTAAAATAAGTATTTTCAGCATTTTAGATCGTTGAAATCGTTCAAATAGACGCGCAATATTAATAAAAACGAATAATAAAAAAAATCGTCGTTTTATGTTGTTTACGTTAAACGCAGATTAAAGCTCAAAACGTGCTGTTTTTGATAAAAAAAGCTTTTCAAGCATTTTAGATTTGGTAAACTTCAATTAAACTCAAATTATTAAAACGAATAATTAAATTCGTGTTTTTATGCGTTTTACGCGTTAAAACGAATTAAAAAAAAAAGTCTGTTGTTTAAAATAAGCATTTTCAAGCATTTTAGATCGTTGAAATCGTTCAAATAGACGCAATATTAATAAAAACGAATAATAAAAATTTCGTCGTTTTATGCTGTTTTACGCGTTAAAACGCAGATTAAAGCTCAAAACGTGCTGTTTTGCTAAAATAAGCATTTTCAAGCATTTTAGATCGTTGAAATCGTTCAAATAGACGCAATATTAATAAAAACGAATAATAAAATTTCGTCGTTTTTATGCTGTTTTACGCGTTAAAACGCAGATTAAAGCTCAAATCGTGCTGTTTTGCTAAAATAAGCATTTTCAAGCATTTTAAATCGTTAAAGTCGTTCAAATAGACGCAATATTAATAAAAACGAATAATAAAAATTCGTCGTTTTATGCTGTTTTACGCGTTAAAACGCAGATTAAAGCTCAAAACGTGCTGTTTTGCTAAAATAAGCATTTACAAGCTTTTTAGATCGTTGAAATCGTTCAAATAGACGCAATAAAATAAAAACGAATAATAAAAATTTCGTCGTTTTATGCTGTTTTACGCGTTAAAACGCAGAATAAAGCTCAAAACGTGCTGTTTTGCTAAAATAAGCATTTTCAAGCATTTTAGATCGTTGAAATCGTTCAAATAGAAGCAATATTAATAAAAACGAATAATAAAAATTCGTCGTTTTTATGCTGTTTTACGCGTTAAAACGCAGATTAAAGCTCAAAACGTGCTGTTTTGCTAAAACAAGCATTTCAAGCATTTTAGATCGTTGAAATCGTTCAAATAGAAGCAATATTAATAAAAACGAATAATAAAAATTTCGTCGTTTTTATGCTGTTTTACGCGTTAAAACGCAGATTAAAGCTCAAAACGTGCTGTTTTGCTAAAATCAGCAATTTCAAGCATTTTAGATCGTTGAAATCGTTCAAATAGACGCAATAAAATAAAAACGAATAATAAAAATTTCGTCGTTTTATGCTGTTTTACGCGTTAAAACGCAGAATAAAGCTCAAAACGTGCTGTTTTGCTAAAATAAGCACTTTCAAGCATTTTAGATCGTTGAAATCGTTCAAATAGAAGCAATATTAATAAAAACGAATAATAAAAATTCGTCATTTTATGCTGTTTTACGCGTTAAAACGCAGATTAAAGCTCAAAACGTGCTGTTTTGCAAAATAAGCATTTTCAAGCATTTTAGATCGTTGAAATCGTTCAAATAGACGCAATAAAATAAAAACGAATAATAAAAAATTCGTCGTTTTATGCTGTTTTACTCGTTAAAACGCAGATTAAAGCTCAAAACGTGCTGTTTTGCTAAAATAAGCATTTTCAAGCATTTTAGATCGTTGAAATCGTTCAAATAGAATCAATATTAATAAAAACGAATAATAAAAATTCGTCGTTTTATGCTGTTTACGAGTTAAAACGCAGATTAAAGCTCAAAACGTGCTGTTTTGTTAAAATAAGCATTTTCAAACATTTTAGGTCGTTGAAATCGTTCAAATAGAAGCAATATTAATAAAAACGAATAATAAAAATTCGCCGTTTTATGCTGTTTTACGCGTTAAAACGCAGATTAAAAGCTCAAAACGTGCTGTTTGTTTTAAAAAACATTTTCAAGCATTTTAGATCGTTGAAATCGTTCAAATAGATGCAATATTAAAAAAAAACGAATAATAAAAATTTCGTCGTTTTTATGCTGTTTTACGCGTTAAAACGCAGATTAAAGCTCAAAACGTGCTGTTTTGCTAAAATAAGCATTTTCAAGCATTTTAGATCGTTGAAATCGTTCAAATAGAAGCAATATTAATAAAAACGAATAATAAAAATTCGTCGTTTTATGCTGTTTTACGCGTTAAAACGCAGATTAAAAGCTCAAAACGTGGTGTTTCGCTAAAATAAGCATTTTCAAGCATTTTAGACCGTTGAAATCGTTCAAATAGACGCAATAAAAATAAAAACGAATAATAAAAATTTCGTCGTTTTTATGCTGTTTTACGCGTTAAAACGCAGAATAAAGCTCAAAACGTGCTGTTTTGCTAAAATAAGCATTTTCAAGTATTTTAGATCGTTGAAATCGTTCAAATAGACGCAATATTAATAAAAACGAATAATAAAAATTCGTCGTTTTTATGCTGTTTTACGCGTTAAAAACGCAGATTAAAAGCTCAAAACGTGCTGTTTTGCCAAAATAAGCATTTTCAAGCATTTTAGATCGTTGAAACGGCTCAAATAGAAGCAATATTAATAAAAAAAAAACGAATAATAAAAATTCGTCGTTTTATGCTGTTTTACGCGTTAAAACGCAGATTGGTAAAAGCTCAAAACGTGCTGCTAAAATAAGCATTTTCAAGCATTTTAGATCGTTGAAATCAATCTTCAAATAGAAGCAATATTAATAAAAACGAATAATAAAATTTCGTCGTTTTATGCTGTTTTACACGTTAAACGCAGATTAAAGCTCAAACGTGCTGTTTTACAAAATAAGCATTTTCAAGCATTTTAGATCGTTGAAATCGTTCAAACAGAAGCAATATTAATAAAAAAACGAATAATAAAAATTTCGTCGTTTTATGCTGTTTTACGCGTTAAAACGCAGAATAAAAGCCTCAAAACGTGCTGTTTTGCATAAAATAAGCATTTTCACATTTTAGATCGTTGAAATCAAACGACGCAATATTAATAAAAAAAACGAATAATAAAAATTGTCGTTTTATGCTGTTTTACGCGTTAAAACGCAGATTAAAGTTCAAATCGTGCTGTTTTGCTAAAATAAGCATTTTCAAGCATTTAGAACTGGAAATCACGTTCAAATAGAATCAATATTAATAAAAAACGAATAATAAAAATTCGTCGTTTTTATGCTGTTTTACGAGTTAAAACGCAGAATAAAGCTCAAACGTGCTGCTTTGTTAAAATAAAGCATTTTCAAAACATTTTAGATCGTTGAAATCGTTCAAATAGGAAGCTAAATATTAATAAAAACGAATAATAAAAATTCGCCGTTTTATGCTGTTTTACGCGTTAAAACGCAGATTAAAAGCTCAAAACGTGCTGTTTTGCTAAAATAAGCATTTTCAAGCATTTTAGATCGTTGAAATTGTCTTCAAATAGACGCAATATTAATAAAAACGAATAATAAAAATTTCGTCGTTTTATGCTGTTTTACGCGTTAAAACGCAGATTAAAAGCTCAAAACGTGCTGTTTTGCTAAAATAAGCATTTTCAAGCATTTTAGATCGTTGAAATCGTTCAAATAGAAGCAATATTAATAAAAACGAATAATGTACCCGTCGTTTTTATGCTGTTTTACGCGTTAAAACGCAGATTAAAAGCTCAAAACGCGGTGTTTTGCTAAAAATAAGCATTTTCAAGCATTTTAGACCGTTGAAATCGTTCAAATAGACGCAATAAAATAAAAAACGAATAATAAAAATTCTCAATGTTTTTATGCTGTTTTACGCGTTAAAACGCAGAATAAAGCTCGTAAACGTGCTGTTTTGCTAAAATAAGCATTTCAAGTATTTTAGGATCGTTGGAAATTGTTCAAATAGACGCAATATTAATAAAAACGAATAATAAAAATTTCGTCGTTTTGTTGCTCTTTACGCGTTAAAACGCAGATTAAAGCTCAAATCGTGCTGTTTGCAAATAAGCATTTTCAAGCATTTTAGATCGTTGAAATCGTTCGTAAATAGAAGCAATATTAATAAAAAGCGAATAATAAAAATTTCGTCGTTTTATGATGTTTTTACGCGTTAAAACGCAGATTAAAGCTCAAAACGTGCTGTTTTGCTAAAATACATTCTCAAGCATTTTGTGATCGTTGAAACTGTTCAAATAGAAGCAATATTAATAAAAAACGAATAATAAAAATTCGTCGTTTTATGTTGTTTTACGTGTTAAAACGCAGATTAAAGCTCAAAACGTGCTGTTTTGCTAAAATAAGCATTTTCAAGCATTTTAGATCGTTGAAATCGTTCAAATAGACGCAATATTAATAAAAAAACAAATAATGTACTTCGTCGTTTTTATGCTGTTTTACGCGTTAAAACACTGATTAAAGCTCAAAACGTGCTGTTTTGCTAAAATAAGCATTTTCAAGTATTTTAGATCGTTGAAATCGTTCAAATAGACGCAATATTAATAAAAAACGAATAATAAAAAAATTCGTCGTTTTATGCTGTTTTACGCGTTAAACGCAGATTAAAGCTCAAAAACGTGCTGTTTTGCTAAAATAAGCATTTTTCAAGCATTTTAGATCGTTGATATCGTTCAAATAGAAGCAATAATAAAACGAATAATGGTACCCGTCGTTTTTATGCTGTTTTACGCGCGTTAAAACGCAGATTAAAGCTCAAAACGTGCTGTTTTGCTACAAATAAGCATTTTCAAGCGATTTTAGATCGTTGAACGTTCAAATAGACGCAATATTAATAAAACGAATAATAAAAATTCGTCGTTTTATGCTGTTTACGCGTTAAAAACGCAGATTAAAGCTCAAAACGTGCTGTTTTGCGAAAATAAGCATTTTCAAGCATTTAGATCGTTGAAATCGTTTAAATAGAAGCACATAATAAAACGAATAATAAAATTGTCATTTTATGCTCTTTTACGCGTTAAAAGGCAGATTAAAGCTCAAAACGTGCTGTTTTGCTAAATAAGCATTTTCAAGCATTTTAGATCGTTTGCAAAATCGCTCAACAGACGCACATTAATAAAAACGAATAATAAATTCATCGTTTTATGCTGTTTTGGCGTTAAAATCCAGATTAAAAGCTCAAACGCTGTTTTGCGAAAATAAGCATTTTCAAGCATTTTAGATCGTTGAAATCGTTTAAATAGAAGCCAATATTAATAAAAACGAATAAAAAATTCGTCATTTTATGCTCTTTACGCGTTGTGCTGCAGATTAAAAGCTCAAAACGTGCTGTTTTAAGCAAGCGCTAAAATAAGCATTTTCAAGCATTTTAGATCGTTGAAATCGCCTTTCAAATAGACGCAATATTAATAAAAAAACGAATAATAAAAATTTCTGTCGTTTTATGTTGTTTTACGCGTTAAAACGCAGAATAAAGCTCAAAACGTGCTGTTTTGCTAAAATAAGCATTTTCAAGCATTTTAGATCGTTGAAATCGTTCAAATAGGACGCAATATTAATAAAAACGAATAATAAAAAATTCGTCGTTTTATGTTGTTTTTACGCGTTAAAACGCAAATTAAAGCTCAAAACGCTGCTGTTTTGCTAAAATAAGCATTTTCAAGCATTATTAGATCGTTGAAAATCGTTCAAATAGAAGCAATATTAATAAAAAAAAACGAATAATAAAAATTTCGTCGTTTTTATGCTGTTTTACGCGTTAAAACGCAGATTAAAGCTCAAAAACGTGCTGTTTTGCTAAAATAAGCATTTTCAAGCATTTTAGATCGCTGAAATCGTTCAAATAGACGCAATATTAATAAAAAAACGAATAATAAAAATTTCGTCGTTTTTATGCTGTTTTACGCGTTAAAACGCAGATTGCGCTCAACGCTGTTTTGCTAAATAAGCATTTTCAAGCATTTTGTGATCGTTGAAATGTTCAAATAGAATCAATATTAATAAAAAACGAATAATAAAAAATTCGTCGTTTTTATGCTGTTTTACGAGTTAAAACGCAGATTAAAAGCTCAAAACGTGCTGTTTTGTTAAATAAGCATTTTCAAACATTTTAGATCGTTGAAATCGTTCAAATAGAAGCAATATTAATAAAACGAATAATAAAAATTCGCTGTTTTTATGTTGTTTTACGCGTTAAAAACGCAGATTAAAAGCTCAAACGTGCTGTTTTGCTAAAATAAGTACTAAGCATTTTAGACGTTGAAATCGTTCGCTAAATAGACGCAATATTAATAAAAACGAATAATAAAATTTCGTCGTTTTATGCTGTTTTACGCGTTAAAAACGCAGATTAAAAAGCTCGCAAACGTGCTGTTTGCTAAAATAAGCATTTTCAAGCATTTTAGATCGTTGAAATCGTTCAAATAGAAGTAATATTAATAAAAACGAATAATAAAAAATTCGTCGTTTTATGATGTTTTACGCGTTAAAACGCAGATTAAAGCTAAAAACGTGCTGTTTTGCTAAAATAAGCATTCTCAAGCATTTTAGATCGTTGAAATGTTCAAAAGAAGCAATATTAATAAAAACGAATAATAAAAATTCGTCGTTTTATGTGTTTTACGCGTTAAACGCAGATTAAAGCTCAAACGTGCTGTTTTGCTAAAATAAGCATTTTCAAGCATTTTAGATCGTTGAAATCGTTCAAATAGACGCAATATTAATAAAAACAAATAATAAAATTTCTGTCGTTTTATGCTGTTTTACGCGTTAAAACGCTGATTAAAAGCTCAAAACGTGCTGTTTTGCTAAAATAAGCATTTTCGATTTTAGATCGTTGAAATCGTTCAAATAGAGCAATATTAATAAAACGAATAATAAAAATCGTCGTTTTATGCTGTTTTACGCGTTAAAACGCAGATTAAAGCTCAAAACGTGCTGTTTTGCAAAATAAGCATTTCAAGCATTTAGATCAAGTTGATATCGTTAAATAGAAGCAATATTAATAAAACGAATAATAAAAATTCGTCGTTTTATGCTGTTTTACGCTTAAAACGTCAGATTAAAGCCTCAAAAACGTGCTGTTTGCTAAAATAAGCATTTTCAAGCATTTTAGATCGTTGAAACGTTCAAATAGACGCAATTAATAAAAACGAATAATAAAAATCTGTCGTTTTTATGCTGTTTTACGCGTTAAAACGCAGATTAAAGCTCAAAACGTGCTTTTTTAAAAATAAGCATTTTCAAGCATTTTAGATCGTTGAAATTGTTTAAATAGAAGTAATATTAATAAAAACGAATAATAAAAATTGTCATTTTTATGCTTTTTACGCGTTAAAAGCGGGATTAAAGCTCAAAACGTTGTTTTGCTAAAATAAGCATTTTCAAGCATTTTAGATCGTGAATCGCTCAAATAGACGCAATATTAATAAAACAATACAAAAATTCTGTCGTTTTATGCTGTTTTACGCGTTAAAACGCAGAATAAAGCTCAAAACGTGCTGTTTTGCTAAATAAGCATTTTCAAGCATTTAGATCGTTGAAATCGTTCAAATAGAGCAATATTAATAAAAACGAATAATAAAAATTGTCGTTTTTATGCTGTTTTACGCGTTAAACGCAGATTAAAGCTAAACGCTGTTTTGCTAAAATAAGCATTTTCAAGATTTTAGATCGCTTGAATCGTTCAAACAGATGCAATATTAATAAAAAAACGAATAATAAAAATTCGTCTTTTATTGTTTTACGCGTTCCAGATTAAA
>NW_027046842.1:0-20006 GCF_025399875.1 Dalotia coriaria | reverse complement strand
TTTTTAAAAATTTTTTTTAATTTTTTTTTTTTGGGTTTTTAAAAAAAAAATTTTTTAAAAAAGAAAAAATTTTGAGCTTTAATTCTTAACGCGTAAAACAGCATAAAAAACGACGAAATTTTTATTATTTGTTTTTTATTTATATTGCTTATTTGAACGATTTCAACGATCTAAAATGCTTGAAAATGCTTATTTTAGCAAAACAGACGTTTTGAGCTTTAATCTGCGTTTTAACGCGAAAACAGCATAAAACGACGAATTTTTATTACTCGTTTTTATTAATATTGCTTCTATTTGAACGATTTCAACGATCTAAAATGCTTGAAAATGCTTATTTTAGCAAAACAGCACGTTTTGAGCTTTTAATCTGCGTTTTAACGCGTAAAACAGCATAAAACGACGAAATTTTTATTATTCGTTTTATTAATATTGCGTCTATTTGAACGATTTCAACGATCTAAAATGCTTGAAAATGATTATTTTAAAGCAAAACAGCACGTTTTGAGCTTTAATCTGCGTTTTAACGCGTAAAACAGTATAAAAACGACGAATTTTTATTATTCGTTTTTATTAATATTGCTTCTATTTGAACGATTTCAACATCAAAATGTTTGAAATTGCTTATAGCAAAACAGCACGTTTTGAGTTTTAATCTGCGTTTTAACGCGTAAAACAGCATAAAAACGACGAAATATTTTTATTCGTTTTTTATTAATATTGCGTCTATTTGAACGATTTCAACGATCTAAAAAATGCTTGAAAATGCTTATTTTCGCAAAACAGCACGTTTTGAGCTTTTAATCTGCGTTTTAACGCTAAACAGCTATAAAACGACGAATTTTTTATTATTCGTTTTTATTAATATTGCTTCTATTTGAACGATTTCAACAATCTAAAATGTTTGAAAAATGCTTATTTTAGCAAAACAGCACGTTTTGAGTTTAATCTGCGTTTTAACGCGTAAAACAGCATAAAAACGACGAAATTTTATTATTCGTTTTTATTAATATTGCGTCTATTTGAACGATTTCAACGATCTAAAATGCTTGAAAATGCTTATTTTCGAAAAACAGCACGTTTTGAGCTTTAATCTGCGTTTTAACGCGTAAAACAGCATAAAAACGACGAATTTTTATTATTCGTTTTTATTAATATTGCTTCTATTTGAACGATTTCAACGATCTAAAATGCTTGAAAATGCTTATTTTAGCAAAACAGCATGTTTTGAGTTTAATCGCGTTTAAACGCGTAAAACAGCATAAAACGACGAATTTTTTATTATTCGTTTTTATTAATATTGCTTCTATTTGAACGATTTCAACGATCTAAAATGCTTGAAAATGCTTATTTTAGCAAAACAGCACGTTTTGAGCTTTAATCTGCGTTTTAACGCGTAAAACAGCATAAAAAACGACGAAATTTTTAATATTCGTTTTTATTAATATTGCGTCTATTTGAACGATTTCAACGATCTAAAATGCTTGAAAATGCTTATTTTAGCAAAACAGCACGTTTTGAGCTTTAATCTGCGTTTTAACGCGTAAAACAGCATAAAAACGACGAAATTTTTATTATTCGTTTTATTAATATTGCGTCTATTTGAACGATTTCAACGATCTAAAATGCTTGAAAATGATTATTTTAGCAAAACAGCACGTTTTGCTTAATCTGCGTTTTAACACGTAAAACGGTATAAAAACGACGAATTTTTTATTATTCGTTTTATTAATATTGCTTCTATTTGAACGATTTCAACGATCTAAAATGTTTGAAAATGCTTATTTTAGCAAAACAGCACGTTTTGAGCTTTTAATCTGTGTTTTAACGCGTAAAACAGCATAAAACGACGAAATTTTTATTATTCGTTTTTATTAATATTGCGTCTATTTGAACGATTTCAACGATCTAAAATGCTTGAAAATGATTATTTTAGCAAAACAGCACGTTTTGAGCTTTAATTTGCTTTTTAAAGGGAAAAAAGCTTAAAATGTTTTTTAAACGTTTTTTTTTAAAAATTTTTCTTTTAACGTTCAAGCTAAAAGCGAAATTTTATTTTTTTTAAAAAGCACGTTTTAAACTTTAACTGTTTTAAGCTTAAAATGTTTAAGAGAAAAATTATTCGTTTTATTAATTGCGTTTATTTAAACGATAAACGACAAAATTTTTAAATTGTTTTTAAAAAAAGCCTTTTTGGAACGGTTTTAAGGGTTAAACATAAAACGACGAATTTTATTATTGGTTTTAATTTTTTCCGTTAAACGATTAAAACGACAAATTTAATTCTTTTTTAAAACGCCTTTTAAACTTTTCCTTTTTAAAAGCTTAAACACATAAAAAAATTTTGGTTTAATTTTTTCCAAAAACTTTTAAAACGAAAAAATTTAAATTGTTTTTTTAAAGCTCTTTTGAGTTTCAACGCTTTAAAACCGAAAACAGCATAAAAACGACATTTTATTTTTTTTTTAAAATTTTTTTAAACGATAACGCCCAAATTTTTAAAATGTTTTTTAAAAAAGCCTTTTGAGTTTAATTGCGTTTAACGCTAAAAGCAAAAAAGCAATTTTAAGGGTTTTATTTTAATTTGCTTTTAAGGGTTTTCAAAAACAAAAATGCTTAAATTTTTTTTATAAAACCCTTTTAAACTTTTAACTGCTTTAAAAGCTTAAAAAGAAAAACAAAAAATTTTGTTTTTAATTTGCGTTATTGAACGACAGCGTTTAAAAAGGAAAAAATTTATTATTTTAAAAATTAGTTTTATTTAACGGTTTTAACGCAAAAAAGCTTAAAACCAAATTTTTAATCGTTTTATTATATTTTTCTTTTAAGGGTTAAAACGATCTAAAAGCGAAATTTTATTTTACTTTTATTTTTAGTTTAAATTTGCGTTTTAACGCTAAAAGCTTAAAAAGAATTTTAAAACCGTTTTTTTTATTGCTTTTACCTAACAGTTTTAAACGACAAAATTTATTATTTTTTAAAAACATTTTACTTTAAGTTTAATCTGCGTTTTAACGCGTAAACAGCATAAAACCGACGAATTTTTTATTATTCGTTTTATAATTTGAGCTTTTTGAACGTTTAACGATCTAAAATGCTTGAAAACTGCTTTTTTAGCAAAACAGCACGTTTTGAGCTTTAATCTGCGTTTTAACGCGTAAACATATAAAACCGACAAATTTTTTATTACTTTTTTTAATAATATTGCGTCTATTTGAACGATTTCAACGATCTAAAATGCTTGAAAATGATTATTTTAGCAAAACAGCACGTTTTGAGCTTTTAATCTGCGTTTTAACGCGTAAAACACATAAAACGACGAATTTTTATTATTCGTTTTATTAATATTGCTTCTATTTGAACGATTTCAACGATCTAAAATGCTTGAAAATCTTATTTTAGCAAAACAGCACTTTTTGAGTTTTTAATCTGCGTTTTAACGCGTAAAACAACATAAAACGACGAAATTTTTATTCTTCTTTTTTTTATTAATTGCGTCTATTTGAACGATTTCAACGATCTAAAATGCTTGAAAATGATTATTTTAGCAAAACAGCACGTTTTGAGCTTTTAATCCTGCGTTTTAACGCGTAAAACAGCATAAAAACGACAATTTTTATTATTCGTTTTTATTAATATTGCTTCTATTTGAACGATTTCAACGATCTAAAATGCTTGAAAATCTTATTTTAGCAAAACAGTACGTTTTTGAGCTTTAATCTGCGTTTTAACGCGTAAAACAACATAAAAACGACGAAATTTTTATTATTCGTTTTTTTTTAAATATTGCGTCTATTTGAACGATTTCAACGATCTAAAATGCTTGAAAATGATTATTTTAGCAAACAGCACGTTTTGAGTTTTTAATCTGCGTTTAACGCTAAAACAGCATAAAACGACGAATTTTTATTTTGTTTTAATAATTCTTCTATTTGAACATTAACGATCAAAATGCTTGAAAATGCTTATTTTTAGCAAAACAGCAGTTTGAGCTTTAATCTGCGTTTTTAACGCGTAAAACAACATAAAACGACGAAATTTTATTATTCTTTTTTATTAATATTGCGTCTATTTGAACGATTTAAACGATCTAAATGCTGAAAATGATTATTTTAGCAAAGCAACACGTTTGGACTTAATCTCGTTTTAACGCGTAAACACAAAACGACGAATTTTTTATTCGTTTTTATTAATATTGCTCTATTTAAACGATTTCAACGATCTAAAATGCTGAAAATGCTTATTTTAGCAAAACAGCACGTTTTGAGCTTTTAAATCTGCGTTTTAACGCGTAAAACAGCATAAAACGACGAATTTTTTTTATATTTGTTTTATTTAATTCTTCTATTTAACGATTTCAACGATCTAAAATGTGAAAATGCTTATTTTAGCAAAAACGTTTGAGCTTTTAATCTGCGTTTTAACGCGTAAAACAGTATAAAAACGAAAAAATTTTTTATTATTCGTTTTTTATTAATATTGCGTCTTTTGAACGATTTCACGATCTAAAATGCGAAAATGATAATTTTAGCAAAACAGCCGTTTTGAGCTTTAATCTGCGTTTTAACGCGAAAAAGACAAAAAAACGACGAATTTTTATTATTCTTTTTTATTAATATTGCTTCTATTTGAACGTTTAAAAACGATCAAAAATGGATGAAAATGCTTATTTTACAAAACATCACGTTTTGAGCTTTAATCTGCGTTTAACGCGTAAAACAGCATAAAAGACGAAATTTTTATTATTCGTTTTATTAATATGCTTCTATTTGAACGATTTAAACGATCCAAAATGGTTAAAAATGCTTATTTTAGCAAAACATCACGTTTGAGCTTTTAGTCTGCGTTTTAACGCGTAAAACGCATAAAACGACGAATTTTTATTATTCGTTTTTATTAATATTGCTTCTATTTGAACGATTTCAACGATCTAAAATGCTTGAAAATGCTTATTTTAGCAAAACAGCACGATTTGAGCTTTAATCTGCTTTTAACGCGTAAAACAGCATAAAACGACGATTTTTTTATATTTGTTTTATTAATTCTTCTATTTGAACGATTTCAACGATCTAAAATGCTGAAATGCTTATTTTAGCAAAACAGCACGTTTTGAGCTTTAATCTGCGTTTTAACGCTAAAACAACATAAAACGACGAAATTTTTATTATTCGTTTTTATTAATATGCGTCTATTTGAACGATTTCACATCTAAAATGCTTGAAAATGATAATTTTAGCAAAACAGGCACGTTTGAGCTTTAATCTGCGTTTTAACGTAAAGCATAAAACGACGAATTTTTATATTCGTTTTTATTAATATTCTTCTATTTGAACGTTTAAACGATCTAAAATGGTTGAAAATGCTTATTTTAGAAAACATCACGTTTTGAGCTTTTAATTGCGTTTTAACCGTAAAACAGCATAAAACGACGAAATTTTATTATTGTCGTTTTATTAATATTGCTTCTATTTGAACGATTTCAACGATCTAAAATGCTTGAAAATATTATTTTAGCAAAACAGCACGTTTTGAGCTTTAATCTGCGTTTTAACGCGTAAAAACAGCATAAAACGACAAATTTTTTATTATTCGTTTTTATTAATTGCTTCATTGAACTTTCAACGATCTATAAATGTTGAAAATGCTTATTTTAGCAAAACAGCACGTTTTGAGTTAAAATCTGCGTTTTAACGCGTAAAACAGCATAAAACGTTAATTTTTATTATTCGTTTTTATTAATATTGCGTCTATTAATTTAACGATTCAAAATGCTTGTTAAAATGATTTTTTTTAGCAAAACAGCACGTTTTGAGCTTTAATCTGCGTTTTAACGCGTAAAAACATACAAACGACGAATTTTTTTATTCGTTTTTATTAATATTGCGTCTATTTGAAGATTTCAGCGATCTAAAATGCTTGAAAATGATTATTTTAGCAAAACAGCACGTTTTGAGCTTTAATCTACGTTTTTAACGCGTAAAACGCATACAAACGACGAATTTTTATTATTCGTTTTTTATTAATATTGCTTCTATTTGAACGATTTCAACGATCTAAAATGCTTGAAAATGATTATTTTAGCAAAACAGCACGTTTTGAGCTTTAATCTCCCGTTTTAACACGTAAAACAGCATAAAACGACGAATTTTTATTATTCGTTTTTATTAATATTGCTTCAATTTGAACGATTTCAACGATCTAAAATGCTTGAAAACGCTTATTTTAGCAAAACAGCACGTTTTGAGCTTTTAATCTGCGTTTTAACGCGTAAAACAGCATAAAAACGACGAAATTTTTATTATTCGTTTTTTATTAATATTGCGTCTATTTGAACGATTTCAACGATCTAAAATGCTTGAAAATGATTATTTTAGCAAAGCAACACTTTTTGAGCTTTAATCTGCGTTTTAACGCGTAAAACAGCATAAAACGACGAATTTTTTATTATTCGTTTTTATTAATTTTTGCTTCTATTTGAACGATTTCAACGATCTAAAATTGCTTGAAAATGCTTATTTAGCAAAACATCACGTTTTGAGCTTTAATCTGCGTTTAACGCGTAAAACAGCATAAAACGACGAATTTTTTATATTTGTTTTTATTAATTCTTCTATTTGAACGATTTCAACGATCTAAAATGCTTGAAAATGCTTATTAGCAAAACAGCACGTTTTGAGCTTTAATCTGCGTTTTAACGCGTAAAACAACATAACGACGAAATTTTTATTATTCGTTTTTTATTAATATTGCGTCTATTTGGAACGAATTTCAACGATCTAAAATGCTTGAAAATGATAATTTTTAGCAAAACAGCACGTTTTGAGCTTTTAATCTGCGTTTTAAGCGTAAAAGAGCATAAAACGACGAATTTTTTATTATTCGTTTTATAATTGCTTCTATTTGAACGATTTAAACGTCTAAAATGGTTGAAAATGCTTATTTTAGCAAAAACATCACGTTTTGAGCTTTAATCTGCGTTTTAACGCGTAAAAAAAGCATAAAACGACGAAATTTTTATTATTCGTTTTTATTAATATTGCTTCTATTGAACGATTTAAACATCTAAAATGGTTGAAAATGCTTATTTTAGCAAAACATCACGTTTTGAGCTTTTAATCTGCGTTTTAACGCGTAAAACAGCATAAAACGACAGTATTATTCTTTTTTTATTAATATTGCGTCTATTTGAACGATTTCAACGATCTAAAATGCTTGAAAATGATTATTTTAGCAAAACAACACGTTTTGAGCTTTAATCTGCGTTTTAACGCGTAAAACAACATAAAACGACGAATTTATTATTCGTTTTTATTAATATTGCTTCTATTTGAACGATTTCAACGATCTAAAATGCTTGAAAATGACTTATTTTTAGCAAAACATCACGTTTTGAGCTTTAATCTGCTTTTTAACGCTAAAACAGCATAAAAACGACAAAATTTTTTATTATTCGTTTTTTTTAATTTGTTTCTATTTGAACGTTTCAACGATCTAAAATGCGAAAATGATTATTTTAGCAAAACAGCACGTTTTTGAGCTTTTCTGCGTTTTAACGCGTAAAACAGCATAAAACGACAAATTTTTTATTATTCTTTTTTATTAATATTAACCCATTTGAACATTTCAACGATCTAAACTTGAAAATGCTTTTTTTAAGCAAAACAGCACGTTTTGAGTTTAAATCTGCGTTTTTAACGCGTAAACAGCATAAAAACGACGATTTTTATTATTCGTTTTTATTAATTTCGTCTTTTGAACATTTCAACGATTAAAATGCTTGAAAATGATTATTTTAGCAAAACAGCCGTTTGAGCTTTAATCTGCGTTTTAACGCGTAAAACAGCATACAAACGACGAATTTTTATTATTCGTTTTATTAATATTGCGTCTATTTGAAACGATTTCAACGATCTAAAATGCTTGAAAATGATTATTTTAGCAAAACAGCACGTTTGGGGCTTAATCTACTTTAACGCGTAAAACAGCATAAAACGACGAATTTTTATTATTCGTTTTTATTAATATTGCTTCTATTTGAACGATTTCAACGATCTAAATGCTTGAAAATGTTATTTTAGCAAAACAGCACGTTTTGAGCTTTAATCTGCTTTTTTGAAGCGTAAAACGCATAAAACGACGAATTTTTATTATTCGTTTTATTAATATTGCGTCTTTTGAACGTTTTCAACGTCTAAAATGCTTGAAAATGATTATTTTAGCAAAACAGCACGTTTTGAGTTTTTAATCTGCGTTTTTACCCGTAAAACAGCATAAAACGACGAATTTTTATTATTCGTTTTTTTATAAATATGCTTATTTGAACGTTTCAACGATCTAAAAGGGCTTGAAAACGCATTTTAGCAAAACAGCGTTTTGAGCTTAATCTCGTTTTAACGCGTAAACACATAAAACGACGAAATTTTATTATTCGTTTTTATTAATATTGCGTCTATTTGAACGATTTCAACGATCTAAAGCTTGAAAATGATTATTTTGGCAAAACAGCACGTTTTGAGGCTTTTAAATCTGCGTTTTAACACGTAAAACAGCTAAAAACGACAAATTTTTTATTATCGTTTTTTTTAAATTTAGCTTCAATTTGAACGATTTCAACGTCAAAATGCTTGAAAAACGCTATTTAGCAAAACAGCACGTTTTGAGCTTAATCTGCGTTTTAACGCGTAAAAAACATAAAACGAGAAATTTTTTATTATTCGTTTTATTAATATGCGTCTATTTGAACGTTTCACGATCTAAAATGCTTGAAAATGATTATTTTAGCAAAACAGCACGTTTTGAGCTTTAATCTGCATTTTTAACGCGTAAAACAGCATAAAAACGACGAATTTTTATTATTCGTTTTTATTAATATTGTTTTCCTGAACGATTTCAACGACCTAAAATGCTTGAAAATGATTATTTTAGCAAAAACAGCACGTTTTGAGCTTTAATCTGCGTTTTAACGCGTAAAACAGCATAAAACGACGAATTTTTATTAATCGTTTTTATTAATATTGCTTCTATTTGAACGATTTCAACGATCTAAAATGCTTGAAAATGCTTATTTTAGCAAAACAGCACGTTATGAGCTTTTAATCTGCGTTTTAACGCGTAAAACAGCATAAAACGACGAAATTTTTATTATTCGTTTTTATTAATATTGCTTCTATTTGAACGATTTCAACGATCTAAAATGCTTGAAAATGCTTATTTTAGCAAAAAGCACGTTTTGAGCTTTAATCTGCGTTTTAACGCGTAAAACAGCATAAAACGACGAAATTTTTATTATTCGTTTTTATTAATATTGCTTCTATTTGAACGATTTCAACGATCTAAAATGCTTGAAAATGATTATTTTAGCAAAACAGCACGTTTTGAGCTTTAATCTGCGTTTTAACGCGTAAAACAGCATAAAAACGACGAATTTTTTATTATTCGTTTTTATTAATATTGCTTCTATTTGAACGATTTCAACGATCTAAAATGCTTGAAAATGCTTATTTTAGCAAAACAGCACGTTTTGAGCTTTAATCTGCGTTTAACGCGTAAACAGCATAAAAACGACAAAATTTTTTATTATTCGTTTTTATTAATATTGCGTCTATTTGAACGATTTCAACGATCTAAAATGCTTGAAAATGATTATTTTAGCAAAACAGCACGTTTTGAGCTTTAATCTGCGTTTTAACGCGTAAAACAGCATAAAACGACGAATTTTTATTAATCGTTTTTATTAATATTGCTTCTATTTGAACGATTTCAACGATCTAAATGCTTGAAAATGCTTATTTTAGCAAAACAGCACGTTATGAGCTTTAATCTGCGTTTAAACGCGTAAAACAGCATAAAACGACGAAATTTTTATTATTCGTTTTTATTAATATTGCTTCTATTTGAACGATTTCAACGATCTAAAAATGCTTGAAAATGCTTATTTGAGCAAAACAGCACGTTATGAGCTTTTAATCTGCGTTTTAACGCGTAAAACAGCATAAAACGACGAAATTTTTATTATTCGTTTTTATTAATATTGCTTCTATTTGAAGGATTTCAACGATCTAAAATGCTTGAAAATGATTATTTTAGCAAAACAGCACGTTTTGAGCTTTAATCTGCGTTTTAACGCGTAAAACAGCATAAAACGACGAATTTTTATTATTCCGTTTTTATTAATATTGCTTCTATTCGAACGATTTCAACGATCTAAAATGCTTGAAAATGCTTATTTTAGAAAAACAGCACGTTTTGAGCTTTAATCTGCGTTTTAACGCGTAAAACGCATAAAACGACGAAATTTTTTATTATTCGTTTTTATTAATATTGCGTCTATTTGAACGATTTCAACGATCTAAAATGTTTCTGAAAATGCTTATTTTTAGCAAAACAGCACGTTTTGAGCTTTAATCTGCGTTTTAACGCGTAAAACAGCATAAAACGACGAATTTTTATTATTCGTTTTTATTAATATTGCTTCTATTTGAACGATTTCAACGATCTAAAATGCTTGAAAATGCTTATTTTAGCAAAACAGCTCGTTTTGAGTTTAATCAGCGTTTTAACGCGTAAAACAGCATAAAAACCACGAAATTTTTTATTATTCGTTTTTTTAATATTGCGTCTATTTGAACGATTTCAACGATCTAAAATGCTTGAAAATGATTATTTTAGCAAAACAGCACGTTTGAGCTTTAATCTGCGTTTTAACGCGTAAAACAGTATAAAAACGACGAATTTTTATTATTCGTTTTTATTAATATTGCTTCTATTTGAACGATTTCAACGATCTAAAATGTTTGAAAATGCTTATTTTAGCAAAAACAGCACGTTTTGAGCTTTAATCTGCGTTTTAACGCGAAAACAGCATAAAAACGACGAAATTTTTATTATTCGTTTCTTATTAATTTTGCGTCTATTTGAACGATTTCAACGATCTAAAATGCTTGAAAATGATTTTTTTTCGCAAAACAGCACGTTTTGAGCTTTAATCTGCGTTTTAACGCGTAAAACAGCAAAAAAACGACGAATTTTTATTATTCGTTTTTATTAATATTGCTTCTATTTGAACGATTTCAACGATCTAAAATGCTTGAAAATGCTTATTTTAGCAAAACAGCACGTTTTGAGCTTTAATTTGCATTTAAACGCGTAAAACAGCATAAAACGACGAAATTTTTATTATTTGTTTTTATTGATATTGCTTCTATTTGAACGATTTCTAACGATCTAAATGTTGAAAATGTTTATTTAGCTGAAAAGCACGTTTGGCTTTTAAACAGCGTTTAAGCGAACAGCATAAATCGACGTTTTATTAAACGTTTAAAATACGTTCTATTTGAACGATTTCATTATCTAAAATGCTTTGAAATATGATTTCAACGACAAAACGTTTGAGCTTAATCGCGTTTTAACGGCAAAACAGCATGAATGACGAATTTTAATTCGTTTTGCTAATATGCATAAAACGATTAAATTTCAACGTTTTTATTATATTGAAATATTTAATTTCAAGCTAAAAGCTTGAAATTTAATCTGCGTTTAACGCGCATTTGGCATAAAACGCGAATTTTTATTATTCGTTAATAATAAAACGACGATTTTGAATCGTTTTTCCCGTTTTAAAATGCTTAAATTTGATTTTCGAAAACAGCTCGTTTTGAGATTTTATTTTTAAACGCGTAATTTGAGCTTAAAACGACGATTTTAACATTATCAGCATAAAAATTGCGATTATTTGAATCGTTTAACGATCTAATATTGCTTTTTAACGATTTCATTTTAAAATCTGCACGATTTAGTTTTAACGACGTTTTAACGGAAAACGTAAACTGACGAATTTTACTACATTAACCAATTATTTATTTTCTTTTTGAACGATTTACATTAAACGTTTGAAACGATCTAAATTTTTAAAAACTATTAGCACGTTTTGAGCTTTAATCTGCGTTTTAACGCGTAAAAAACAAAAAACAGAAATTTTTTTATTCGTTTTTATTAATTTTGGGTCTATTTGAACAATTTCAATTTAAATTTTTAAATTTTTTTTAAAACCCCGTTTTGGCTTTACCCTTTTAAGGTAAAAAGCATAAAAAGAAATTTTTTTATTCGTTTTATTAATATTGCTTATTTGAAAATTTCAAATCTAAAATGCTTGAAAATGCTTATTTTAGCAAAACAGCACGTTTGAGCTTTAATCTGCGTTTTAACGCGTAAAACAGCATAAAACGACGAATTTTTATTACTGCTTTTTATTAATATTGCTTCTATTTGAACGATTTCAACGATCTAAAATGCTTGAAATGTTTATTTCAGCAAAACAGCACGTTTTGAGTTTTAATCTGCGTTTTAACGCGTAAAACAGCATAAAAACGACGAAAT
Source organism: Dalotia coriaria (assembly GCF_025399875.1). NCBI lineage: Eukaryota > Metazoa > Arthropoda > Insecta > Coleoptera > Staphylinidae > Dalotia > Dalotia coriaria. The sequence continues at coordinate 7,634 of NW_027046842.1, read as the reverse complement.
TTTTATTATCTGCTTTTATTAATATTGCGTCTATTTAACGATTTCAACGATCTAAAATGCTTGAAAATGATTATTTTAGCAAAACAGCACGTTTTTTGAGCTAATCTGCGTTTAACGCGTAAAACAGCATAAAACGACGAATTTTTTTTATTATTCGTTTTTATTTTCAATATTGCTTCTCTATTTGAACGATTTCAAATAAATCTAAAATGTTTGAAATTGGCTTATTTTAGCAAACAGCACGTTTGAGCTTTAATCTGCGTTTTAACGCGTAAACAGCATAAAAAATGACGAAATATTTTTTATTCGTTTTTATTATTGCGTCTATTTGAACAATTTCAACGATCTAAAATGCTTGAAAATGCTTATTTTCGCAAAAACAGCACGTTTTGAGCTTTAATCTGCGTTTTAACGCGTAAAACAGCATAAAACGACGAATTTTTTATTATCTGTTTTTTATTAATATTGCTTCTATTTGGAACGATTTCAACAATCTAAAATGTTTGAAAATGCTTTATTTTTAGCAAAACAGCACGTTTTGAGCTTAATCTGCGTTTTAACGCGTAAAACAGCATAAAAACGACGAAATTTTATTATTCGTTTTTATTAATATTGCGTTCATTTGAACGATTTCAACGATCTAAAAATGCTTGAAAATGCTTATTTTCGAAAAACAGCACGTTTTGAGCTTTTAATCTGCGTTTTAACGCGTAAAACAGCATAAAAACAACGAATTTTTTGATTATTCGCTTTTTATTAATATTGCTTCATTTGAACGACAACGATCTAAAATGCTTGAAAATGCTTATTTTAGCAAACAGCATGTTTGAGCTTTAATCTGCGCTTAAACGCGTAAAAACAGCATAAAAACGACAAATTTTTATTATTCGTTTTTATTAATATTGCTTCTATTTGAACGATTTCAACGATCTAAAAATGCTTGAAAATGCTTATTTTAGCAAAACAGCACGTTTTGAGCTTTAATCTGCGTTTCAACGCGTAAAAACAGCATAAAAACGACGAAATTTTATTATTCGTTTTATTACTATTGCGTCTATTTGAACGATTTCAACGATCTAAAAATGCTTCTGAAATGCTTGCTTATTTTAGCAAACAGCACGTTTGAGCTTTAATCCGCGTTTTAACGCGTAAAACAGCATAAAACGACGAAATTTTTATTATTCGTTTTTATTAATATTGCGTCTATTTGAACGATTTCAACGATCCAAAGCGCTTAAGTCGATTACGCAGCAAACAGCACGTTTAAGCTTTAATCTGTTTTAACACGTAAACAGTATAAAAAATGACGAATTTTTTTATTATTCGTTTTTTATAAATATTGCTTCTATTTGAACGATTTCAACGATCTAAAATGTTTGAAAATGCTTATTTTAGCAAAACAGCACGTTTTGAGCTTTTAATCTGTGTTTTAACGCGTAAAACAGCATAAAAACGACGAAATTTTATTATTCGTTTTATTAATATTGCGTCTACTTGAACGATTTCAACGATCTAAAATGCTTGAAAATGCTTATTTTCGCAAAACAGCACGTTTTGAGCTTTAATCTGCGTTTTAACAAGTAAAACAGCATAAAACGACGAAATTTTTATTATTCGTTTTTTATTAATATTGTTTCTATTTTGAACGATTTCAACGATCTAAAATGTGTTTGAAAATGATTATTTTAGCAAAACAGCACGTTTTGAGCTTTAATCTGCGTTTTATCGCGTAAACAGCATAAAACGACGAATTTTTATTATTCGTTTTATTAATATTGCTTCTATTTGAACGATTTAACGATCTAAAATGCTTGAAAATGCTTATTTTAGCAAAAACAGCACGTTTTGAGCTTTAATCTGCGTTTAACGCGTGTCGTTGCATAAAAAAAACGACGAAATTTTTATTATTCGTTTTTGCCATTATTGCGTCTATCGGAACGATTTCAACGATCTAAAATGCTTCAGGATTATTTGAGCAAAACAGCATTTTGAGCTTTAATCTGTTTTACCCGCGTAAAACAGCATAAAAACGACGAATTTTTTATTCGTTTTTTATTATTATTGCTTATTTGAACGATTTCAACGATCAAAATGTTGAAAATGCTTATTTTAGCAAAACAGCCCGTTTGAGCTTTAATCTGCGTTTAACGCGTAAAACAGCATGTTCATGAAATTTTTATTATTCGTTTTTATTAATATTGCGTTTATTTTGGAACGATTTCCCAACGATCTTAAAATGCTTGAAAATGATTATTTTAGCAAAACAGCACGTTTTGAGTTTTAATCTGCGTTTTAACGCGTTAAAACAGCAGCTAAAAACGACGAATTTTTATTATTTGTTTTTACTAATATTGCTTCTATTTGAACGATTTCAACGATTCAAAATGCTTTGAAAATGCTTTATTTAAGCAAAACAGTTAATGTTTTGAGTTTAATCTGCGTTTTAACGCGTAAAACAGCATAAAAACGATGAAATTTTATTATTCGTTTTATTAATATTGCGTCTATTTGAACGTGATTTCAACGATCTAAAATGCTTGAAAATGTTTATTTTAGCAAAAGCACGTTTGAGTTTAATCTGCGTTTTAACGCGTAAAACAGCATAAAACGACGAATTTTTATTATTCGTTTTTATTAATATTGCTTCTATTTGAACGATTTCAACGATCTAAAATGCTTGAAAATGCTTATTTTAGCAAAACAGCACGTTTTGAGTTTTTAATCTGCGTTTTAACGCGTAAAACAGCATAAAACGGCGAAATTCTTTTTATTATTCGTTTTTATTAATATTTTCGCGTCTATTTGAACGATTTCAACGATCTAAAAATGCTTGAAAATGCTTATTTTAGCAAAACAGCACGTTTTGAGCTTTAATCTGCGTTTTAACGCGTAAAACAGCATAAAAACGACGAAATTTTTATTATTCGTTTTTATTAATATTGCGTCTATTTGGAACGTGATTTCAACTATCTAAAAATGCTTTAAAATGATTATTTTAGCAAAACAGCGCGTTTTGAGCTTTAATCTGCGTTTTGCTGCGTAAACAGCATAAAACGACGAACTTTTTATTATTCGTTTTTATTAATATTGCTTATTTGAACGATTTTAACGATTCAAATGCTTGAAAATGATTATTTTAGCAAAAAAACAGCACGTTTTGAGCTTTAATCTGCGTTTTAACGCGTAAAACAGTATAAAAACGACGAATTTTTTATTATTCGTTTTATTAATATTGCTTCATTTGAACGATTTCAACGATCTAAAAATGTTTGAAAATGCTTATTTTAGCAAAACAGCACGTTTGAGTTTAATCTGCGTTTTAACGCGTAAACAGCATAAAAACGACGAAATTTTTATTATTCGTTTTATTAATATTGCGTCTATTTGAACGATTTCAACGATCTAAAATGCTTGAAAATGCTCTATTTTCGCAAAAACAATGTTTTCTTTAATCTGCGTTTTAACGCGTGCAAAAACAGCATAAAACGACGAAATTTTTATTATTATTCGTTTTTATTAATATTGCTTCTATTTGAACGATTTCAACGATCTAAAATGCTTGAAAATGATTATTTAAAGCAAAAACAGCAATGTCTTTGAGCTTTAATCTGCGTTTTAACGCGTGCAAAACAGCATAAAAACGACGAATTTTTATTATTCGTTTTATTAATTTTGCTTCTATTTTGAACGACTTCAACGATCTAAAATGCTTGGAAAATGCTTATTTTAGCAAAACAGCATCGCTCTTTTGAGTTTTTAACTGCGTTTTAACGCGTAAAACAGCATAAAACGACGAAATTTTTATTATTCGTTTTTATTAATACAGGCCTATCGGAACGATTTCAACGATCTAAAATGCTTGAAAATGATTATTTGAGCAAAACAGCACGTTTGAGCTTTAATCGCTTTAACGCGTAAAACAGCATAAAAACGACGAATTTTTTATTATTCGTTTTTATTAATATTGCTTCTTTGGAACGATTTCAACGATCTAAAATGCTTGAAAATGCTTATTTTAGCAAAACAGTTCGTTTTGAGCTTTTAATCTGCGTTTAACGCGTAAAACAGCATAAAACGACGAAATTTTTATTATTCGTTTTTATTAATATTGCGTCTATTGAACGATTTCAACGATCTAAATGCTTGAAAATGCTATTTTAGCAAAACAGCACGTTTGAGCTTAATCTGCGTTTTAACACGTAAACAGCATAAAACGACGAAATTTTTATTATTCGTTTTTATTAATACTGCTCTATTTGAACGATTTCAACGATCTAAAATGCTTGAAAATGCTTATTTTAGCAAAACAGCACGTTTGAGCTTTAATCTGCGTTTTAACGCGTAAAACAGCATAAAAACGACGAATTTTTATTATTCGTTTTATTAATATTGCTTCTATTTGAACGATTTCAACGATCTAAATGCTTGAAAATGCTTATTTTAGCAAAACAGCACGTTTGAGCTTTAATCTGCGTTTAACGCGTAAAACAGCATAAAACGACGAATTTTATTTTTTTCGTTTTTAGTAATATGCTTCTATTTGAACGATTTCAACGATCTAAAATGCTTGAAAATGCATATTTTTAGCAAAACAGCACGTTTTGAGTTTTTAATCTGCGTTTAACGCGTAAAACAGCATAAAACGACGAAATTTTTATTTTCGTTTTATTAATATTGCTTCTATTTGAACGATTTCAACGATCTAAAATGCTTGAAAATGCTTATTTTAGCAAAACAGCACGTTTTGAGCTTTTAATCTGCGTTTTAACGCGAAAAACAGCAAAAAAACGACGAATTTTTATTATTCGTTTTTTATTAATATTGCTTCTATTTGAACGATTTCAGCGATCTAAAATGCTGAAAATGCTTATTTTAGCAAAACAGCACGTTTTGAGCTTTAATCTGCGTTTTAACGCGTAAAACAGCATAAAACGACGAAATTTTTATTATTCGTTTTTATTAATATTGCGTCTATTTGAACGATTTCAACGATCTAAAATGCTTGAAAATGCTTATTTTAGCAAAACAGCACGTTTTGAGCTTTAATCTGCGTTTAACGCGTAAAACAGCATAAAACGACAAATTTTTATTATTCGTTTTTATTAATATGCGTCTATTTGAACGATTTCAACGATCTAAAATGCTTGAAAATGATTATTTTAGCAAAACAGCGCTTTTTGAGGCTTTAATCTGCGTTTTAAGGCGTAAAACAGCATAAAACGACGAATTTTTTATTATTCTTTTTTATTAATATTGCTTCTATTTGAACGATTTCAACGATCTAAAATGCTGAAAATGCTATTTTAGCAAAACAGCACGTTTTGAGCTTTAATCTGCGTTTTAACGCGTAAACACATAAAACGACGAATTTTTATTATTCGTTTTTATTAATATTGCGCTATTTGAACGATTTCAACGATCTAAAATGCTTGAAAATGCTTATTTTCGCAAAACAGCACGTTTTGAGCTTTAATCTGCGTTTTAACGCGTAAAACAGCATAAAAACGACGAAATTTTATTATTCGTTTTTATTAATATTGCTTCTATTTGAACGATTTCAACGATCTAAAATGCTTGAAAATGATTATTTTAGCAAAACAGCACGTTTTGAGCTTTAATCTGCGTTTTAACGCGTCAAACAGCGTAAAACGACGAATTTTTATTATTCGTTTTTATTAATATTGCTTCTATTTGGACGATTTCAACGATCTAAAATGCTTGAAAATGCTTATTTTAGCAAAACAGCACGTTTTGAGCTTTTAATCTGCTTTTTAACGCGAAAAACAGCATAAAACGACGAATTTTTTTTTAAATGTTTTTTTAAATATTGCTTCTATTTGAACGATTTCAACGATCTAAAATGTTGAAAATGCTTTTTTTTAGCAAACAGAGTTTGAGCTTTAATCTGCTTTTTAACGCGTAAAACAGCATAAAACGAAAAATTTTTTTATTATTGTTTTTATTAATATTGTTTATTTAACGATTTCAACGATCTAAAATGCTTGAAAATGTTTTTTTAGAAAAACAGCACGTTTTGAGTTTTTAACTGCGTTTTAACGCGAAAAACAGCATAAAACGACGAATTTTTTTAAATCTTTTTTTTTAAATATTGCTTCTTTTAACGTTTAAACATCTAAAATGCGGCTTTTTTAGCAAAACAGCACGTTTGAGAATCTGCGTTTAAGCGTAAACACAAAAACGACAAAATTTTTTATTCGTTTTTATTAATATTGCTTCTATTTGAACGATTTCAACGACTAAAATGCTTGAAAATGTTTTTTAGCAAAAAGCACGTTTTGAGTTTAATCTGCTTTTTAAACGGGAAAACAGCAAAAAAACGACAAAATTTTTTATTATTCGTTTTATTAATATTGTTTATTTGAACGTTTAACGATCTTGCTTGAAAATGATTTTTTTTGAAAACAGCACTTTTTGAGTTTTAATCTGCGTTTTAACGCGAAAACACAAAAATCGACGAATTTTTATTAATCTTTTTTTTATTAATATTGCTTCTTTTTGAACGTTTTAAACGATCTAAATGTTGAAATCTTTTTTTTAGCAAAACAGCACGTTATGAGCTTTAATTGCTTTTTAAACGCGTAAAAAGCAAAAAAACGACAAATTTTTTTTATTCGTCTTTATTAATATTGCTTCTATTTGAACGATTTCAACGATTAAAATGCTTGAAAATGCTTATTTTGCAAAACAGCGTTATGAGTTTTAATCTGCGTTTTAACGCGAAAACAGCATAAAACGACGAAATTTTTATTATTCTTTTTTTATTAATATTGCTCTATTTAAGATTTCAACGATCAAAATGCTTGAAAATGATTTTTTGAAAACAGATTTTTGTTTTTAATTGGTTTTAACGCGTCCTTAAAAAGCTTTATTATTCGTTTTTAAAATTTTGTTTATTTGAACGATTTCAACGATCTAAAATGCTTGAAAATGCTTATTTTGAAAAACAGCACGTTTTGAGTTTTAATTTTCTTTTTAAACGCGTAAAACACATAAAACGACGAAATTTTTTTTTTGTTTTTATTTTATTGTTTCTATTTGAACGATTTCAACGATCTAAAATGCTTGAAAATGTTATTTTAGCAAAACAGCACGTTTTAGTTTTAATCTGCTTTTTTAACGCGTAAAACAGCAAAAAAACGACAATTTTTTTTCGTTTTTATTAATATTGCTTCTAGGATTTCAACGATCTAAAATGCTTGAAAATGAAAAGCAAAACAACGTTTTAGTTTTAATCTGCGTTTAACGCGTAAACAGCAAAAAAACGACAAAATTTTTATTATTCGTTTTTTTAATATTGCGTCTTTTTGAACGATTTCAACGTCTAAAATGCTTGAAAATGATTATTTTAGCAAAACAGCACGTTTTGAGTTTTAATCTGCGTTTTAAGGGAAAAAACAGTATAAAACGACAAATTTTTTTATTATTCTTTTTTTGTTAATATTGTTCTATTTGAACGATTTAAACAATCAAAATGTTTTAAATTGTTATTTTAGAAAAACCCCAAATTTTTGAGTTTAATCTGCTTTTTAACGCGTAAACACATAAAACGACAAAATTTTTTATTATTCGTTTTTTTAATATTGCGTCTATTTGAACGTTTTTCAACGTCAAAA
>NW_027046841.1:0-20018 GCF_025399875.1 Dalotia coriaria | reverse complement strand
TTCTTTTTTATTATATTGCCAACATTTAAACGATCAAAATGCGAAAACCCCAAAAAAACAACTTTGGGAAATCGCTTTTTAAACGAAAAAACAACAAAAACAAAAAAATTTTTATTATTCTTTTTTATTATTTTCTTCTATTTGAACGTTTCAACTTTAAAAATGCAAAAATGCTTATTTTACAAAACACCGTTTAGCTTTAACCCTTTTTTGGGGTAAAAAAACATAAAAGACTTTTTTATTATTTTTTTTTATTAATATTGCGTTATTTGGATTTAAACGTTTAAAAATGTTTGAAAATGCTTATTTTAGCAAAACATACTTTTTGAGCTTTAATCCGTTTAAGCGTAAAACCATAAAAAAAAGAATTTTTTTTTTCTTTTTTTATTAATAGCTTTTTTAAACTTTTTCAACGATCTAAAATGCTTGAAAATCTTTTTTTAGCAAAAACCCCGTTTGGCTTTTCCGTTTTAAGGGTAAACAAAAAACGACAAAATTTTTTTATTCTTTTTTTATTAATTTTCTATTTGAACGATTTCAACGATCTAAAATCAAAAATTTATTTTGAAAACAGCCGTTTGAAAATCTGCGTTTTAACCGTAAAACACATAAAACGACAATTTTTATTATTGTTTTTTAAAAGCGTCTTTGAACGTTTCAAATAAAATGCTTAAAAATCTTATTTTAAAACAGCCGTTTTGGGCAATCTCGTTTAACGCGTAAAACAGAAAAAACGCGTTTTTTATTGTTTTTTTTTGTTTCTATTTGAACGTTTAAACGTTTGCAAAAATGCATTTTGCAAAACAGCGTTTTGAGCTTTATTCGCGACGCGAAAAACCAAAAACGCGAAATTTTTATTGTTTTTTTTTATTTTTCTTCTATTTGAACGATTTCAACGATTAAAATGCTTGAAAATGCTTATTTAGCAAAACGCACTTTTTGAGCTTTAATCTGCGTTTTAACGCGTAAAAAAACATAAAAACGACAAATTTTTTTTATTCGTTTTTTAAAATTGCGTCTATTTGAACGATTTAAACGATCTAAAATGCTTGAAAATGCTTATTTTAGCAAAACAGCACTTTTTGAGCTTTAATCTGCGTTTAACGCGTAAAAAACAAAAAAAGCAAATTTTTTTATTATTCGTTTTTATTAATTGTTCTATTTGAACGTTTAACGTCTAAAATGCTTAAAAATGCTTATTTTGAGCAAAACACCCGTTTTGAGCTTTAATCTGCGTTTAACGCGTAAAACACATAAAACGGTAAATTTTTTTATTCGTTTTTTTTAAAATTTTGCGTCTATTTAACGATTTCACGATCTAAATGCGAAAATGCTTATTTAGCAAAACGCGTTTTGAGCTTTAATCTGCGTTTTCGAAAACCTTAAAGGCGATTTTTTTATTCTTTTTTTAAATATTGCTTTATTTTAACGATTTCAACGATCTAAAATGCTTAAAAATGCTTATTTTAACAAAACAGCACGTTTGAGCTTTAATCTGCGTTTTAACGCGTAAAACAGCATAAAGCGACGAATTTGCATTATTCGTTTTTATTAATATTACTTCTATTTGAACGATTTCAACTTGATCTAAAATGCTTGAAAAGGCTTATTTTAAAGCAAAACGGGGACGTTTTGAGCTTTAATCTGCGTTTTAACGCGTAAAACAACAAAAAAAACGACGAATTTTTTTATTGGTTTTATTAATATTCCCGTTTTTAAATTTGGTTTAAACGATCAAAAATGTTTAAAAATGCTTATTTTAGCAAAACAGCACGTTTTAAACTTTTTCTGCTTTTTAACGCGAAAAACAGCATAAAACGACAAATTTTTTATTATTCGTTTTTTATTAAAAATTCCTTCTATTTGAACGATTTCAGCGTCTAAATTGCTTGAAAATGCTTATTTTAGCAACACACCCGTTTTGGCAATTCTGCTTTTTTTAACGCGTAAAATAACATAAAACGACGAAATTTTTATTATTCTTTTTTTATTAATTTGCGTCTTTTGAACGTCTCAACGATCTAAAAGGGCGAAAATTTTATTTTAGCAAAACCCCGTTTTGAGTTTTGTCTGCTTTTTAAACGCGAAAAACGGCAAAACGACAAATTTTTATTATTCGTTTTTTAAAAATTGCGTCTTTGGGGAACGTTTTCCCAACGATCTAAAATGTTGAAAATGCTTTTTTGAAAAAGCACTTTTTGGGGCTTTAATCTCCCTTTTTTAACGCGTAAAAAAACCCCAAAAACAAGAATTTTTTTATTCGTTTTATTAATATTGCGTCTATTTAAAACGATTTAAACGATCAAAATGCGAAAATCCTATTTTAGAAAAAACAGCCGTTTGAGTTTTTAATCCCGTTTTAACGGGGTAAAACAGCATAAAACGACAAATTTTTTTATTATTCTTTTTTATTAAAAATTGCTTCTATTTGAACTTTTAAAGGGGAATCAAAATTTGCGAAAATGCTTATTTTAGCAAACAGCACGTTTTGAGCTTTTTTCTGCGTTTTAACGCGTAAAACAGCATAAAACGACAAAATTTTTTATTTTCGTTTTTTTTTAAATTTTGGCCGTCTTTTGAACGTTTTCAACGATAAAAAAACTTAAAAACATTTAGAAAAACAGCCGTTTTGAGCTTTTAATCTGGGGTTTTAAACGCGTAAAAAAACATAAAACGACAAATTTTTTTATTATTCTTTTTTTTTAAATTATTGCTTCTATTTGAACGATTTAACGATCAAAATGCTTGAAAATGCTTATTTTAGCAAAACACCCTTTTTGAGTTTTTAATCTGCTTTTTTAACGCGTAAAAACAAAAACGACAAATTTTTTTATTTTCTTTTTTTATTAAAAATTGCTTCTATTTGAACGATTTCAACGACCCTAAAAGGGCGAAAATCCTTTTTTTTTAGCAACACAGCACTTTTTTGAGCTTTATTCTGCGTTTTAACGCGTAAAAGAAATAAAAACGACGAAATTTTATTATTCTTTTTTTATTAATATTGCGTCCTTTTGGGAAGGTTTCCCAACGATCAAAAATGCTTAAAAATGCTTATTTTAGCAAAACATCACGTTTTGAGCAATAAACCGTTTTAACGGGGTAAAACAGCAAAAAAGGGGCAAAATTTTTTATTTTTCCCGTTTTTTTTTATTTTATATTTGAACGATTTCAACGATCTAAAATTGCGAAAATGTTTTTTTAGCAAAACAGCCTTTTTGAGCTTTTCTGCTTTTTTTAACGCGTAAAAAAACAAAAAAACGGAATTTTTTTATTATTCGTTTTTTATTAATTTGCTTCTATTTAACGTTTTCCCAACGATCTAAAATGCTTGAAAATGCTTTTTTTTAAGCAAAACAGCACGTTTTGGCTTTATTCCCGTTTTAACGCGTAAAACCCCATAAAACGACAAATTTTTTTTCTTTTTTTATTCGTATTGCTTCTATTTGAACGTTTTCCCAACGATCTAAAATGCTTGAAAATGCTTTTTTTAGCAAAACATCACGTTTTGAGCTTTAATCAGCGTTTAAGGGTAAAAAAACATAAAACGACGAATTTTTTTTTATTCGTTTTTTTAATTTTCTTTTGAACGTTTTCCCGGCGGAAAATGTTGAAAGAAAACTTTTTAGAAAAAACATCACTTTTTGAGCTTTAATAAACTTTTTTAACGCGTAAAACAGCAAAAAAAGGGACAAAATTTTTTATTATTCTTTTTTTTATTAATATTGCGTGTATTTGAACGTTTTTCAACGTTTAAAATCCCCGAAAATCTTATTTTAGAAAAAGGGGGTAGTTTTGAGCTTTAATCTGCAAGGCGTAAAACAGCAAAAAAAGAATTTTTTATTTTCGTTTTTTTTAGCTTTGTTTAAACGATTTCAACGATCAAAAATGCTTAAAAAATGCTTTTTTTAAAAAAAAAAAAGGGGCCTTTTAACTTTTTTTTAAAACCAAAAAACCCAAAAATTTTTAAATTTTTTTTATTCTTTTTTTTTTTTTTTTTTAAAAAAACCCCAAAAAAAAAAAAAAAAGGGAAACCCTTTTTTTTTTTTTAAAAAAAACCCAAAAAAAAAAAAAATTTTTTTTTTTTTTTTTTTTTTTAAAAAAAAAAAGGGGGTTTTTTAAAAAAAAAGGGGTTTTTTTTTTTTTTTTTTTAAAAAAAAAAAAAAAAAATTTTTTTTTTTTTTTTTTAAATTTTTTTTTTTTTTAAAAGGGGTTTGTTTTTTTTTAAAAAAAATTTTTTTTTTTTTTAAAAAAAAAAACCAAAAAAATTTTTTTTTTTTTTTTTTTTGGTTTTTAAATTTTAAAAAAAAAAATTTTTTTTTAAAAAGAAAAAATTTTTTTTTTTTTAAAAAAAGGAAAAAAAAAAAAATTTTTTTTTTTTATTTTTTTTAAACCAAAAAAAAAATTTTTGTTTTTTTTTAAAAAAAAAATTTTTTTAATTTTTTTGGGGAAAAAAGGAAAAAAAAAAAAAATTTTTTTTTTTTTTTTTTTTCCTTTAAATTTAAAAAAAATGTTTTTTAAAAAAAAAAAAATTTTGGTTTTTTTTTTTAAAAAAAAAAAATTTTTTTTATTTTCTTTTTTTAAATTTTTTTTAAAATTTAAAATTTTTTTTTAAAAAAATTTTTTGGAAAAAGGTTTTAATTTTTTCGTTTTAAAAGGCAAAAATTTTAAAAAATTTTTTTTTTTTAACTTTCCCTTTTAAAAAATTTAAAAAATTTTTTTTTAAAAAGGCTTTTAAAAAAAAACCCTTTTTTAACCAAAAAAAAAAGGAAAAAAAAAAAAAATTTTTTTTAATTTTCCTTTTTTTAAAATTTTTCCTTTTTAAAAATTTAAAAAATTTTAAAAAAAATTTTTTTTTTTTAAAAACCCTTTTTAAAAAAAAATTTTAAAAGGGAAAAAAAAAAAGGGAAATTTTTTTTTTTTTTTTTCTTTTTTTTAAAAGTTTAAAATTTTTTTTTTAAAAAATTTTTTTTAAAAAACCCGTTTTTTTTTTAAAAAAAAAAAAAAAAAAATTTTTTTTTTTCCTTTTAAAATTTTTTAAAGGAAAAGGGAAAAAAATTTTTTTAAAAAAAGGGGGTTTTTTAAAAAAAATTTTTAAACCAAAAAAAAGGAAAAAAAATTTTTTTTAAAAAAATTTTTTTTTCTTTTTTTTTTTTAAAATTTTTTTAAAAAAAAAAAAATTTTTTTTTAAAAACCCCCAAAAAAAATTTTTTTTTTTTTTTTTAAAAAAAAAACCCAATTTTTTTTCCCTTTTTAAAAAAAAATTTTCAAAAAAAAGGGGAAAATTTTTTTGGGGGAAAAAAAAGGGTTTTTCCCAAAAAAATTTTAAAAAGGGTTTTTTAAGGGTTTTTTTTTTTTTTAAAAAAAAATTTTTAAAAAAAAAAAAATTTTTGGTTTTTTCCCAAAACGCGTTTTTAAAAAAAAAATTTTTAAAAAAATTTTTTTTTTTTTTTAAAATTTTTTTTGAAAAAAAATTTTAAATTTTAAAAAATTTTAAAAAAATTTTTTGGGGTTTTTTTTAAAAAAAAAAAAATTTTTAAAAAATTTTTTTTCTTTTTAAATTTCCCATTTAAAAAAAAATTTTTTTTTTTAAAAAACCCCTTTTTGGTTTTAAAAAGGGGAAAAAAAAAAATTTTAAAAAAAAAATTTTTTTTTTGGTTTTTAAATTTTTTTAAAATTTTTTTTAAAAAAATTTAATTTTTTTTTTAAAACCCTTTTAAAAAAAATTTTTTTTTTTAAAAAAACCAAAAAAAAAAAAATTTTTTTTTTTTTTTGGGGGGAAAAAAAATTTTTTAAAAACCCTTTTTTTTCCCCAAAAATTTAAAAATTTTTTTTTAAAAAAAAAATTTTTTTTTTTTTTTTTTTTTCCAAAATTTTTAAAAAAAAATTTTTTTTTTTTTTGGGGGAAAAAATTTTTTTTAAAAAAAAAAAATTTTTTTTTTGGAAAAAAAACCAAAAAAATTTTTAAAAAAAAAAATTTTTTTTTCCAAAAAAAGAAAAAAAACCTTTTTTTTTGGGTTTTTTTTTAAAAAAATTTTTTAAAATTTTTTTTTAAAAAAAAAATTTTTTTTAAGGAAAAATTTTTTAAATGTTTTTTAAAAAAAAAAAAATTTTTTAAAAAAAAAACCAATTTTTTTTTTTTTTAAAATTTTTTTTAAAAAACCGGGGAAAATTTTTTTTAAAAAAAAAATTTAAAAAATTTTTTTTTTTAAAAAAAAAAAAATTTTAAAATTTCAAAAAAAAAAAAGGTTTTTTAAAAAAAATTTTTAAAAAAAAATTTTTTCCAAAAAAAAAAACCTTTTTTTTTTTTTAAAAAAAAAATTTTTTTCCCAAAATTTTTTAAAAAAAAAATTTTTTTTTAAAAAGGTTTTGATTTTTAAAAAAATTTTTTTTAAAAAAAAACGTTTTTTTTTTTTTAAAAAAGGGGAAAAAAAAAAAAATTTTAAAATTTTTTTAAATTTTTTTTTAAAAAACGAAAAAAATTTTAAAAAAAAAAAATTTTTTAAAAAAAATTTTTTTTTTTTTTTTTAAAAAATTTCCTTTAAAAAAAATTTTAAAATTTTTTTTTTTTTAAAAACCTTTTGGAAAAAAAATTTTTAAAAGCTTAAAAAAAAAAAGGGGTTTTTCTTTTTTTTTTTTTTAAAAAAACCCCCCTTTTTTTTTTTTTTTTTTTTTTTAAAAAATTTTTTAAAATTTTTTTTTTTTTTAAAAAAAAAAAAAATTTTTTTTTTTTTTTTTTAAAAAAAATTTTAAAAAAAATTTTTTTTTTTTTTTCCCCCTTTTAAATTTAACCTTTTAAAAGCAAAAAAAAATTTAAAAAAAAATTTTTTTTTAATTTTTTAAAAAAAAAAAAACCAAAATTTTTTGGGGAAAAGGGTTTTTTTTTTTAAAAACCCCCAAAAACCAAAATTTTTTTTTTTTAAAAAAAATTTTTTTTTTTGGTTTTAACCCAAAAAAGAAAAAAAAACCTTTTTTTTTTAAAACCCTTTTTTAATTTTTTTTTTAAAAAAAAAAAAAAAAAAAATTTTTTTTTAAAAAAAAAATTTTTGGTTTTAACCTTTTAAAAAAAAAAAAAAGGGAAAAATTTACTTTTTTTTTTAAAATTTTTTTAAAAAAAAAAAAATTTTTAAAATTTTTTTAAAAAACCCCTTTTTTGGTTTTTAAATTTTTTAAAAAGGAAAAAAAAAAAAAAAAATTTTTTTTTTTTAATTTTTTTAAAAAAAAAAAATTTTTTTTAAAAGTTTTTTAAAAAATTTTTTTTTTAAAACCAAAATTTAAAAAAAAAATTTAAAAAAATTTTTTTTAAAAATTTTTTTTAAAAAAAAAACCCCAAAATTTTTTAAAATTTTTTTTTTAAAAAAAAAAATTTTTTTTTTTTTTCCCCCCAAAACCAAAAAAAAAAAAATTTTTTTTTTTTTTAAACCCTTTTTCCCCTTTAAAAAATTTCCGAAAAAATTTTTAAATTTTTTTTTAAAAAATTTTTTTTTTTTCCCCTTTTTTTAAAAAAAAAAGCTTACAGCACGTTTTGAGCTTTAATCTGCTTTTAACGCGTAAAACAGCATAAAACGACAAATTTTTATTATTCGTTTTTTATTCATATTGTTTCTATTTGGAACGATTTCAACAATCTAAAATGCTTTGAAAATGCTTATTTTAGCAAAAACAGCACAATGTTTTGAGTTTTAATCTGCGTTTTAACGCGTAAAACAGCATAAAACGACGAATTTTACATATTCGTTTTGCCAATATTGGTGTCTATTTGAACGATTTCAACGATATAAAACGCCTGAAAATTTATTTTAGCAAAACATCACGCTTTGAGCTTTTAATCAGCGTTTTAACGCGTAAACAGCATAAAAACGACGAAATTTTATTATTCGTTTTTATTAATATTGCGTCTATTTGAACGATTTCAACGATCTAAAATGCTTGAAAATGCTTATTTAGCAAAACAGCACGTTTTGAGCTTTTAATATGCGTTTAACGCGTAAACAGCATAAAATGACGAATTTTTTATTACTGTTTTTATTAATATTGCTTCTATTTAAACGATTTCAACACCCAAAATGCTTGAAAAATGCTTATTTTAAAGCAAAACAGCACGTTTTGAGTCGTTTTAACGCGCAAAACAGCATAACAACGACAAAATTTTTATTATTCGTTTTTATTCATATTGCTTCTATTTGAAAGATTTCAACGATCTAAAATGCTTGAAAATGCTTAATTTACAAAAATGTTAATGTTTTGAGCTTTAATCTGCGTTTCTTAACTGTAAAACAGCATAAAAAACGACGAATTTTTTTATTCGTTTTTATTAATATTGCGTCTATTTGAAACGTGATTTCAACGATCTAAAATGCTTGAAAATGCTTATTTTAGCAAAACAGCACGTTTTGAGTTTTAATCTGCGTTTTAACGCGCAAACAGCATAAAAAGGACGAACTTTTTATTATTCGTTTTATTAATATTGTTTCTATTTGGAACGATTTCAACGATCTAAAATGCTTCTAAATGCTTATTTTAGCAAACAGCACGTTTGAGTTTTAATCTGCGTTTTAACGCGTAAAACAGCATAAAATGACGAATTTTTATTATTCGTTTTTTATTACGTTGTTTCTATTTAAAACGATTTCAACAATCTAAAATGTTGAAAATGCTTATTTTAGAAAATAGCACGTTTTGAGTTTTAATTGCGTTTTAACGCGTAAACAGCATAAAAACGACGAATTTTTATTATTCGTTTTTATTAATATTGGTACTATTTGAACGATTTCAACGATCTAAAATGCTTGAAAATGCTTACTAGCAAAAATACACGTTTTGAGCTTTAATCTGCGTTTTAACGCGTAAAACAGCATAAAAACGACGAAATTTTTATTATTCGTTTTTATTAATATTGCGTCTATTTGAACGATTTCCCAACGATCTAAAAATGCTTGAAAATGCTTATTTAGCAAAACAGCACGTTTTGAGCTTTAATCTGCGTTTAACGCGTAAAACAGCATAAAAACGACGAATTTTTTTTATTATTCGTTTTTATTAATATTGCGTCTATTTGAACGATTTCAACGATCTAAAATGCTTAAAAATGCTTTTTTTAGAAAAACAGCACTTTTTGAGCTTAAATCTGCGTTTTAACGCGTAAATCAGCATAAAACGACGAATTTTTTTTATTCTTTTTTATATTAATATTCTTCTATTTGAACGATTTCAACGATCAAAAATGCTTGAAAATGCTTATTTTAGCAAAACAGCACTTTTTGAGCTTAAATTTGCTTTTTAACGCGAAAAACGCAAAAAAAACGACGAATTTTTATTTTCGTTTTTTTTAAATTGCGTCTATTTGAACGATTTCAACGCCCAAAATGCTTGAAAATGCCTTTTAAAAAAACGCACTTTTTGAGAATCTGCGTTTTAACGCGTAAACGCATAAAACGACAATTTTTTTTATTATTCTTTTTTTATTAATTTGTTTCTATTTGAACGATTTCAACGATCTAAAATGCGAAAATGTTTTTTTAGCAAAACAACTTTTTTGAGCTTTTTTGCTTTTTAAGCGAAAAAAGGCAAAAAAACGACAAAATTTTTTATTATTCGTTTTTATTAATTTGCGTCTATTTGAACGATTTCAACGTTTAAAATGCAAAATGCTTATTTTGCAAAACAGCACGTTTTGAGTTTTTAATCTGCGTTTTAACAAAAACAGCTAAAACGACGAATTTTATTATTCTTTTTTTTAAATATTTTTTTCATTCGAACGATTTCAACGATCTAAAATGCAAAAATGCTTATTTTAAAAACAGCACCGTTTTGAGTTTTTATTCTGCGTTTTAACGCGTATAACAGCATAAAACGACAAAATTTTTTATTATTCGTTTTTTTAATATTGCGTCCTTTTTGAACGATTTCAACGACCCAAAAATGTTGAAAATGCTTTTTTTAAAAAACAGCACGTTTGAGTTTAACGCGTTTTTAACGCGAAAAAGCAAAAAAATGACGTTTTTTTTTATTTTTCGTTTTTATTAATATTGTTTCTATTTAAACGTTTAACGATCAAAATGCTTAAAAAATCCCTTTTTTTAAAAACAGCACGTTTGAGTTTTAATCTTTTTTTTGCCCGGTAAAACGCATAAAACGACGAAATTTTTTTATTATTCGTTTTTATTCATATTCTTCTATTTGAACGATTTCAACGATCTAAAATGTTTGAAAATGCTTATTTTAGAAAAACCACTTTTTCAGCAATCTACGTTTTAACGCGAAAAACAGCAAAAAAACGACAAATTTTTTATTTTTCTTTTTTAATAATTTGCGTCTATTTGAACGATTTCACGATCTAAAATGTTGAAAATGTTTATTTTAGCAAAACAGCACTTTTTGATTTAATCTGCGTTTTAACGAGAAAAACAGCAAAAAAACGACGAATTTTTACTACGTTTTATTAAAAATTTGTTTCTAGAAATTTAAACGATCTTAAATGCTTGAAAATGCTTTTTTTCCCAAAAAAACACGTTTTGAGCTTTAATCTGCGTTTTAACGCGAAAACAGCAAAAAATAATTTTTTTTTTGTTTTTAAAATTTATTCCTCTATTTAAACGTTTAAACAATCAAAAATGCTTGAAAATCTTATTTTAGCAAAATAGCACGTTTTGAGCAATCTCGTTTAACGCGTAAAACCATAAAACGACTTTTTTTATTATTCGTTTTTAAATATTGCGTCTTTTGAACGATTTCAACGATCAAAAAATGCTTAAAAATGCTTATTTTAGCAAAACAGCACGTTTTGAGCTTTAATCTGCGTTTAAGGGTAAATAAAAAAAAACGACGAATTTTTTTATTCGTTTTTATTATTTGCCAAAACGATTTCAACGATCTAAAATGCTTGAAAATGCTTATTTTAGCAAAAACAGCACGTTTTGAGCTTTATTCTGCGTTTTAACGCGTATAACAGCATAAAACGACGAAATTTTATTATTCGTTTTTTAATATTGCGTCCATTTGAACGATTTCAACGATCTAAAATGCTTGAAAATGCTTATTTAGCAAAACAGCACGTTTTGAGCTTTAATCTGCGTTTTTAACGCGTAAAACAGCATAAAAATGACGAATTTTTCATTATTCGTTTTATTAATATTGCTTCTATTTAAACGATTTCAACGATTCAAATGCTTGAAAATGCCTATTTTAGCAAAACAGCGTTTTGAGCTTTAATCTGCGTTTTGACGTGTAAAACAGCATAAAACGACAGAAATTTTTATTATTCGTTTTTATTCATATTGCTTCTATTTGAACGATTTCAACGATCTAAAATGCTTGAAAATGCTTATTTTAGCAAAACAGCAGTTTTGAGCTTTTAATCTGCGTTTTAACGCGTAAAACAGCATAAAACGACGATTTTTATTATTCGTTTTTATTAATATTGCGTCTATTTGAACGATTTCAACGATCTAAAATGCTTGAAAATGCTTATTTTAGCAAAAACAGCACGTTTGGCTTTTATTCTGCGTTTTAACGCGTAAAACAGCATAAAACGACGAAATTTTTATTATTCGTTTTTATTAATTATGTGCGTCTATTTGAACGATTTCAACGATCTAAAATGCTTGAAAATGCTTATTTTAGCAAAACAGCGCGTTTTGAGCTTTATTCTGCGTTTTAACGCGTAAAACAGCATAAAACGACGAAATTTTTATTATTCGTTTTTATTAATATTGCGTCTATTTGAACGATTTCAACGATCTAAAATGCTTGAAAATGCTTATTTTAGCAAAACAGCACGTTTTGAGCTTTAATCTGCGTTTTAACGCGTAAAACAGCATAAAACGACGAATTTTTATTATTCGTTTTTATTAATATTGCTTCTATTTGAACGATTTCAAACGATCTAAAATGCTTGAAAATGCTTATTTTAGCAAAACAGCGACGAGCTTTATTCTGCGTTTTAACGCGTAAACAGCATAAAACGACGAAATTTTTATTATTCGTTTTTATTAATATTGCGTCCATTTGAACGATTTCAACGATCTAAAATGCTTGAAAATGCTTATTTTAGCAAAACAGCACGTTTTGAGCTTTAATCAGCGTTTTAACGCGTAAAACAGCATAAAACGACAGAAATTTTTATTATTCGTTTTTATTAATATTGCGTCTATTTGAACGATTTCAACGATCTAAAATGCTTGAAAATGCTTATTTTAGCAAAACAGCACGTTTTGAGCTTTAATCTCGTTTTAACGCGTAAAACAGCATAAAAATGACGAATTTTTTATTATTCGTTTTTATTAATATTGCTTCTATTTAAACGATTTCAGCAATCTAAAATGCTTGAAAATGCTTATTTTAGGAAAATAGCACGTTTTGAGCTTTAATCTGCGTTTTAACGCGTAAAACAGCATAAAACGACGAATTTTTATTATTCGTTTTTATTAATATTGCGTCTATTTGAACGATTTCAACGATCTAAAATGCTTGAAAATGCTTATTTTAGCAAAACAGCACGTTTTGAGCTTAAATCTGCGTTTTAACGCGTAAATCAGCATAAAAACGACGAATTTTTATTATTCGTTTATATTAATATGCTTCTATTTGAACGATTTCAACGATCTAAAATGCTTGAAAATGCTTATTTTAGCAAAACAGCAGTTTTGAGCTTTATTCTGCGTTTTAACGCGTATAACAGCATAAAACGACGAAATTTTATTATTCGTTTTTATTAAATATTGCGTATTTGAACGTTTCAACGATCTAAAATGCTGAAAGCTTATTTTAGCAAACAGCACGTTTTGAGTTAATCTGCGTTTTAACGCGTAAACAGCTAAAAAGACAAAATTTTTATTATTCGTTTTATTAATTTGCTTTTTTTAAACGATTTAACGATCTAAATCTTGAAAATGCCATTTTTAGCAAATGCTCGTTTGAGTTTAATCTGCGTTTTACGGTAAACAGCTAAAAGATTAATTTTTATTACTTTTTAATCATATTGTTTTATTGCGATTTAACGACTAAATGCTTGAAAAGCATTTTAGCAAAACAGCATCGTTTTCAGCTAATTCTTCTTTTAACGCGAAAACAGCATAAAACGACAATTTAATCGTTTTGAAAATATTCGTTATTTGACGTTTTAACGCAAAAGCTAAAAGCAATTTTAAAAAACTACGTTTTGGCTTTTAACGGTTTTTAACGCGTAAAAAGCTTAAAAAGACAAAAAATTCGTTTTATTAATATGCGTTTTTAAGGGTTTAAAACAACATAAAAGCAAAAATTTTTTTTTTACATAATTTTGAGCTTTAACGTTTACAGTAAAAAGCTAAAAGCAATTTTTACAACGTTTTGATTTAATTCTCTTTTAACTTTTAAAACACTAAAAGCAAAAATATTTTTTAAAAGCTTTTTGAGTTAATTCGTTTAAGCTTAAAACTATTGGAAAATTTTTGGGTTTAATTTTTTACCTTAAAACGTTTTAAAATTTAAAATTTATTATTTTTTTAAAATTCCTTTTAGTTTAATCGGGTTTAACGCTAAAAGCTAAAACAATTTTTTATCGTTTTTTTAAATTTCGCATTTAACGATTCACTTTAAAATGCTTGATGCTTTTAGCAAAAGCACGTTTAGTTTAATCTGGAAAACGCGAAAATAGCATAAAACACGTTTTTTATTCGTTTATAAAATAGTTTATTAAACGATTTCAAAATTTAAATTTTAAATGCTTTTTTGAAAACGCATTTTTGATTTTAATTGCGTTTAACGCGTAAACGCATAAAACACAATTTTTAACTTTTATTATTTCGTCTATTTGAACATATAACGTAAAATCTTAAAATGCCTATTTTAGCAAAACAGCACGTTTGAGCTTTAATCTGCGTTTTAACGCGTAAAACAGCATAAAACGACAAATTTTTTTAAATTTTCCCGTTTTTTATTAATATTGCTTCTATTTACGATTTCAACGATCTAAAATACTTGAAATGCTTATTTTAGCAAAAACAGCACGTTTTGAGCTTTATTCTGCGTTTTAACGCGTAAACAGCATAAAAACGACAGAAATTTTATATTCGTTTTTATTAATTTGCGTCTATTTGAACGATTTCAACGATCTAAAATGCTTGAAAATGCTTATTTTTCAAAACACATTTTGAGCTTTTCGGCTTTAACGCGAAACGCGATTTTATTATTCGTTTTTTAAATATTGCTTTATTCGAACGATTTCACGATCTAAAATGCTTGAAAATGCTTATTTTGCAAAACCCCGTTTTTGAGCTTTTAACGCTTTTTAACGCTATACAGCATAAACGCGAAATTTTTATTACGTTTTTATTATTTCGTCATTTGAACGATTTAACGATTAAATTTTGAAAATGCATTTAGCAAACCCCGTTTTAGTTTTAATCTGCTTTTAACGCGTAAACAGCATAAAAACGAAATTTTTATTATTCGTTTTTATTAATATTGCGTCTATTTGAACGATATCAACGCTCTAAAATGCTTGAAATGCCTATTTGGTAAAACAGCACTTTTGAGTTTTAATCTGCGTTTTAACGCGTAAAACACATAAAACGACGATTTTTATTATTCGTTTTTATTAATATTGCTTCTATTTGAACGATTTCAACGATCTAAAATACTTGAAAATGCTTATTTTACAAAACAGCACGTTTTGAGCTTTATTCTGCGTTTTCGCGTAAAACAGCTTAAAACGACGAAATTTTATTTTTCTTAATTTTAATATTGCGTCTATTTTGAACGTTTCAACGATCTAAATGCTTGAAATGCTGTTTTGCAAAACAGCAGTTTTAAAGCTTTAATCTGCGTTTTAACCGTAAACAGCATAAAACGACGAATTTTTATTATTCGTTTTTATTAATATTGCTTCTATTCGAACGATTTCAACGATCTAAATGTTTTGAAATGCTTATTTTAGCAAAACAGCAGTTGGCTTTATTCTGCGTTTTAAGCGTATAACAGCTATAAAACGACGAAATTTTATTATTCGTTTTATTAATATTGCGTCCATTTGAACGATTTCAACGATCTAAATGCTTGAAAATGCTTATTTTAGCAAAACAGCACGTTTTGAGTTTAATCTGTTTTAACGCGTAAAACAGCATAAAAATGACGAATTTTTCATTATTCGTTTTTATTAATATTGCTTCTATTTAAAAACGATTTCAACGATCTAAAATGCTTGAAAATGCTATTTGCAAAACAGCACGTTTTGAGCTTTAATCTCGCTTTGACGTTAAACAGCATAAAACGACGAAATTTTTATTATTCGTTTTATTCATATTGCTCTATTTGAACGATTTCAGCGATCTAAAATGCTTGAAAATGCTTATTTTAGCAAAAACAGCACGTTTTGAGCTTTAATCTGCGTTTTAACGCGTAAAACAGCATAAAACGACGAATTTTTATTATTCGTTTTTTAATAATATGCGTCTATTTGAACGATTTCAACGATCTAAAATGCTTAAAATGCTTATTTTTAGCAAAACATCACGTTTTGAGCTTTAATCAGCTTTTTAACGCGTAAAACGATAAAAACGACGAAATTTTTATTATTCGTTTTTATTAATATTGCTTCTATTTGAACGATTTCAACGATCTAAAATGCTTGAAAATGCTTATTTTAGCAAAAGCACGTTTTGAGCTTTATTCTGCGTTTTAACGCGTAAAACAGCATAAAACGACGAAATTTTTATTATTCGTTTTTATTAATATTGCGTCTATTTGAACGATTTCAACGATCTAAAATGCTTGAAAATGCTTATTTCAGCAAAACAGCACGTTTTGAGCTTTAATCTGCGTTTTAACGCGTAAAACAGCATAAAACGACGAAATTTTATTATTCGTTTTTACACATTAGCGTCTATTTGAACGATTTCAACGATCTAAAATGCTTGAAAATGCTTATTTTAGCAAAACAGCACGTTTTGAGCTTTAATCAGCGTTTTAACGCGCAAAACAGCATAAAACGACGAATTTTTTTTTTATTATTCGTTTTATTAATATTGCATCTATTTGAACGATTTCAACGATATAAAATGCTTGAAAATGCTTATTTTAGCAAAACATCACGTTTTGACCTTTAATCAGCGTTTTAACGCGTAAACAATAAAACGACGAAATTTTTATAGTTCGTTTTATTAATATTGCGTCTATTTGAACGATTTCAACGATCTAAAATGCTTGAAAATGCTTATTTTAGCAAAACAGCACGTTTGAGCTTTAATCTGCGTTTAACGCGTAAAACAGCATAAAACGACGAATTTTTATTTATTCGTTTTTATTAATGTTGCTTCTATTTGAACGATTTCAACGATCTAAAATGCTTGAAAATGCTTATTTTAGCAAAACAGCACGTTTTGAGCTTTAATCTGCGTTTTTAACGCTTAAGCAGCATAAAACGACGAATTTTTTGTTATTCGTTTTATTAATATTGCGTCTATTTGAACGATTTCAACGATCTAAATGCTTGAAAATGCTTATTTTAGCAAAACAGCACATTTTGAGCTTTAATCTGCGTTTTAACGCGTAAAACAGCTATAAAAACGACGAATTTACTATTATTCGTTTTTATTAATATTGCTTCTATTTGAACGATTTCCAACGATCTAAAATGCTTGAAATGCTTATTTTAGCAAAACAGCACGTTTTGAGCATTATTCTGCGTTTTAACGCGTAAAATATATAAAAACGACGAAATTTTATTATTCGTTTTTTATTAATATTGCGTCTATTTGAACGATTTCAACGATCTAAAAATGCTTGAAAATGCTTATTTAGCAAAACAGCACGTTTTGAGCTTTAATCTGCGTTTAACGCGAAAAACAACATAAAAATGAGGCAGATTTTTTATTATTCGTTTTTTATTAATATTGCTTCTATTTAAACATTTCAACGTCTAAAATGCTTGAAAATGCTTATTTTAGCAAAACAGCACGTTTGAGCTTTAATCTGCGTTTAACGCGTAAAACAGCATAAAAACGACGAATTTTTATTATTCGTTTTTTTGTAATATTGCTTCTATTGAACGATTTCAACGATCCTAAAATGCCCGAAAATGCTTATTTTAGCAAAACAGCATTTTGAGCTTTATTCTGCGTTTTAACGCGTAAAACAACATAAAACGGCAGAATTTTTGTTATTCGTTTTTTTATTAATATTGCACGTCTATTTGAACGATTTCCAACGATCTAAAATGCTTGAAATGCTTATTTTGTAAAAACAGCACGTTTGAGCTTTAATCTGCGTTTAAGGCGTAAACAGCATAAAAATGACAACATTTTTATTATTCGTTTTATTAATATTGCTTCACTATTTAAACGATTTCAGCAATCTAAAATGCTTGAAAATGCTTATTTTAGCAAAACAGCACGTTTTGACTTTTATCTGCGTTTTAACGCCTAAAACAGCATAAAACGACAGAATTTTTATTATTCGTTTTTATTCATAGCCCCGAAATATTGACCGATTTCAACGAGCTAAAATGCTTGAAAATGCTTATTTTAGTAAACAGCACGTTTTGAGCTTTAATCTGCGTTTTAACGCGTAAAACAGCATAAAAACGACGAATTTTTTATTATTCGTTTTATTAATATTGCGTCTATTTGAACGGTTTCAACGATCTAAATGCTTGAAAATGCTTATTTTAGCAAAACAGCACGTTTTGAGCTTTTAATCTGCGTTTTTAACGCGTAAAACAGCATAAAAACGACGAATTTTTTATTATTCGTTTTATTAATATTGCTTCAATTTGAACGATTTCAACGTCTAAAATGCTTGAAAATGCTTATTTTAGCAAAACAGCACGTTTTGAGCTTTAATCTGCGTTTTAACGCGTAAAAACAGCATAAAACGACAGATTTTTTTATTGTTCGTTTTTATTAATATTGCTTCTGTTGAACGATTTCAACGATCACAAAATGCTTGAAATGCTTATTTTTATAGCAAAACAGCACGTTTTTGAGCTTTAATCTGCGTTTTAACGTAAAAACAGCATAAAACGACGAATTTTTTTACTAATTGTTTTTATTAATATTGCGTCTATTTGAACATTTCAACGATCTAAAATGCTTGAAAATGCTTATTGTAGCAAACGGCACGTTTGGGCTTTAATCTGCGTATTAACGCGTAAAAACAGCGCAAAACGACAAAATTTTTATTATTCGTTTTTATTAATATTGCTTCTATTTGAACGATTTCAGCAATCTAAAATGCGAAAATGCTTATTTAGAAAACAGCGTTTTGAGCTTTTAATCTGCGTTTAACGCGAAAAACGTTTTAAAACGACAAATTTTTTATTATTCTTTTTTTTATTAATTTGCGTCTATTTAACGATTTAAACGATCTAAAATGCGAAAATGCTTTTTTTTAGCAAAACAGCACGTTTTGAGCTTTAATCTGCTTTTTTAAACGCGTAAAACAGCTACGACGTTTCATTAGTTTTATTAATATTGCTTCTATTTGAACGATTTCAGCGTTAAAATGCGAAAATGCTTATTTTAGAAAAAGCGTTTTGAGCTTTTATTCTGCGTTTTAACGCGTAACGCACTAAAAACGACAAATTTTTATTATTCTTTTTTATTAATTTGCGTCTTTTGGAACGATTTCAAGATCTAAAATTTAAAATGCATTTTAGCAAAACAGCCGTTTTGAGCTTT
The DNA here is from genome assembly GCF_025399875.1 of Dalotia coriaria. Taxonomy (NCBI): domain Eukaryota; kingdom Metazoa; phylum Arthropoda; class Insecta; order Coleoptera; family Staphylinidae; genus Dalotia; species Dalotia coriaria. The sequence continues at coordinate 1,365 of NW_027046841.1, read as the reverse complement.
AATCTGCGTTTTAACGCGTAAAACAGCAAAAATGACGAATTTTTATTATTCGTTTTTATTAATATTGCTTCTATTTAAACGATTTACAATCTAAATGCGAAAATGCTTATTTTAGCAAAACAGCACGTTTTAAGCTTTAATCTGCGTTTTAAGCGTAAACGCATAAAACGACAAATTTTTATTATTCGTTTTTTTTTTCATTTACTTCTATTTGACCGTTTTCAACGTCTAAAATGCTTGAAAATGCTTATTTTAGTAAAACGCACGTTTGAGCTTTAATCTGCGTTTAAGCGAACTAAAACGACGATTTTTTATTATTCGTTTTATTAATTTATTAACGATTTAACGATCATGCTTGAAAATGCTTATTTCAAAACGCACTTTTTGAGCTTTAATCTGCGTTTTAACGCGAAAATATAAAACGACGAATTTTATTACTCGTTTTTATTAATATTAACTTCTATTTGAAGTTTAACGATCTAAAATGCTTGAAAATGCTTATTTTAGCAAAACAGCACGTTTGACTTTAATCTGCGTTTTAACGTAAAACGCTTAACCGGAATTTTTATTATTGTTTTTTAAAATGCGTCTGTTTGAACGTTTTAACGATCTAAAATGCTTCAAAAATGCCTATTTTAGCAAAACAGTTTTGAGCTTTAATCTGCTTTTAACGAAACAGCTAAAAAGCGCGAAATTTTATTATTCGTTTTATTAATATTGCGTCTTTTGAACAATTTCAACGATCAAAATGCTTGAAATGTTTTTTGCAAAACATCACGTTTGAGCTTTAATCACGTTTTAAGGGAAAACAGCATAAAAAGACGAATTTTTATTATTCGTTTTTATTAATAGCTTTTTGAACGTTTAAGATCTAAAATGCTTGAAAATCTTATTTTAGAAAACAGCACGTTTTGAGCTTTATTCTGCATTTTAACGGAAAACGGCATAAAAACGACTTTTTACTATTCGTTTTTTAATATTGCGTCTATTTGAACGTTTTCCGATCTAAAATGCTTGAAATGCTTTAAGCAAAACAGCGTTTTGAGCTTCAATCTGCGTTTTAACGCGTAAAACAGCATAAAACGACGAATTTTATTATTGTTTTTTTATTAATATTTGCTTCTATTTGCCATTTAACGATCAAATGCTTGAAAAGCATTTTAGCAAAACAGGCACGTTTTAAAATTTTTAGCTTTAAGAAATTTTTTCTATTTTTTTTAAAAACTTTAAATCTAAAATGCTTGAAAATTAATTTTAGCAAAACAGCACGTTTTGAGTTTTTAGGTTTTAACGCGTAAAAATAAAAATCGAAAATTTTTATTTTTTTTTTAAATTTGGTTTTGAACGATTTAAAGGCAAAAAAAT
>NW_027046840.1:0-20024 GCF_025399875.1 Dalotia coriaria | reverse complement strand
TTTTTTAAAATTTTTTTGTTTTAAAGGGGGCGGGTTAAAAAAAAACGCCCAGGAAAAATTAAAAAGCCCTCAAAAAAACCTTTTTGCTTGTTTTGGTTTTGTTTTTTTTTAAAAAAAATTAAAAGAAAAATTTTTTAAAAAAAGAAATTTTTTTAGATCGTTGAAATTTTGGGAAAAAAAAAAAAAAAAAAAAAAAAAACCAAAAAAAAAAAAAAAAAAAAAAAAAAAAAAAAAAAAATTAAAAAAAAAGGGGGAAAAAAAATTTTTTTTTTAATTTTAAAAAAAACGAATTTAAAAAAAAAATTTCGTCGTTTTATGCTGTTTTACGCGTTAAAACGCAGATTAAAGCTCAAAACGTGCTGTTTTGCTAAAAATAAGCATTTTCAAGCATTTTAGATCGTTGAAATCGTCTTCAAATAGAAGCAATATTAATAAAAAATCGAATAATAAAAAATTCGTCGTTTTTATGCTGTTTTACCCGTTAAAACGCGCAGATTAAAGCTCAAATCAGCTGTTTTGTTAAAAATAAGCAATTTCAAGCATTTAGATCGTTGAAATCGTTCAAATAGACGCAATAAAAATAAAAACGAATAATAAAAATTTCGTCGTTTTATAAGCTGTTTTACGCGTTAAAACGCAGAATAAAGCTCAAACGTGCTGTTTTGCTAAAATAAGCATTTTCAAGCATTTTTAGATCGTTGAAATCGTTCAAATAGACGCAATATTAATAAAAACGAACAATAAAATTTCGTCGTTTCTATGTGTTGTTTACGCGTTAAAACGTGCAGATTAAAAGCTCAAAACGTGCTGTTTTGCTAATATAAGCATTTTCAAAGCATTTTAGATCGTTGAAATCGTTCAAATAGAAGCATATTAATAAAAAAACGAAGAATAAAAAAATCGTCGTTTTATGTTGTTTTTACGCGTTAAAACGCAAATTAAAGTTCAAAACGTGCTGTTTTGCTAAAATAAGCACTTTCAAGCATTTTAGATCGTTGAAATCGTTCAAATAGAAGCAATATTAATAAAAACGAATAATAAAATTTCGTCGTTTTTATGCTGTTTTACGCGTTAAAACGCAGATTAAAAGCTCAAACGTGCTGTTTTATTAAAAATAAGCAATTTCAAGCATTTTAGATCGTTGAAATCGTTCACTTAGGCGCACAAAAATAAAAAAACGAATAATAAAAATTTCGTCGTTTTTATGCTGTTTTACGCGTTAAAACGCAGAATAAAAGCTCAAACGTGCTGTTTTGCTAAAAATAAGCATTTCAAGCATTTTAGATCGTTGAAATCGTTCAAATAGACGCGCAATATTAATAAAAAAACGAATAATAAAAAATTCCGTCGTTTTTATGCTGCTGTTTTACGCGTTAAAACGCAGATTAAAAGCTCAAAACGTGCTGCGGTTTTGTTAATAATATATTTTCATGCATTTTAGGATCGTTGAAATCGTTCAAATAGAAGCAATATTAATAAAAACGAATAATAAAAATTTCGTCGTTTTTATACGTTTTACGCGTTAAAACGCAGATTAAAGCTCAAAACGTGCTGTTTTGCTAAAATAAGCATTTTCAAGCATTTTAGATCGTTGAAATCGTTCAAATAGAAGAATATTAATAAAAACGAATAATAAAAATTTCGTCGTTTTATGCTGCTTACGCGTTAAAGTTCCGCAGATTAAAGCCTCAAAACGTGCTGTTTTGCTAAAATAAGCATTTTCAAGCATTTTAGATCGCTGAAATCGCTCCAAATAGACGTGCAATAAAAATAAAAACGAATAATAAAATTTCTGTCGTTTTATGCCGTTTTACGCGTTAAAACGCAGAATAAAAGCCCCAAAACGTGCTGTTTGCTAAAATAAGCATTTTCAAGCATTTTAGACGCTGAAATCGTTCAAAGACGCAATATTAATAAAACGAATAATAAAAATTTCGTCGTTTTTTATGCTGTTTTACGCGTTAAAACGCAGATTAAAGGTCAAAATAAAGCTGTTTTGCTAAAATAAGCATTTTCAAGCATTTTTAGATCGTTGAAATCGTTCAAATAGACGCATTATTAATAAAAAACGAATCATAAAAAATTCGTCGTTTTATGCTGTTTTACGCGTTAAAACGCAGACAAAAGCTCAAAACGTGCTGTTTTGCTAAAAATAAGCATTTTCAAGCATTTTAGATCGTTGAAATCGTTCAATAGAAGCGTAATATTAATAAAAAAACGAATAATAAAAAAATTTATCGTTTTATGCTGCTAACGAGTTAAAAACGCAGATTAAAAGCTCAAAACGTTCTGTTTTGTTAAAATACATTTTCAAGCATTTTAGATCGTTGAACCGTTCAAATAGTTAAATATTAATAAAAAACGAATAATAAAAAATTCGTCGTTTTTATGCTGTTTTACGCGTTAAAACGCAGATTAAAGCTCAAAACGTGCTGTTTTGCTAAAATAAGCATTTTCAAGCATTTTAGATCGTTGCAATCGTTCAAATAGACGCAATATTAATAAAAAAAACGAATAATAAAATTCGTCGTTTTTATGCTGTTTTACGCGTTAAAACGCAGATTAAAAGCTCAAAACGTGCTGTTTTGCTAAAATAAGCATTTTCAAGCATTTTAGATCGTTGAAATCGTTCAAATAGAATCAATATTAATAAAAACGAATAATTAAAAATTCGTCGTTTTTATGCTGTTTAACGCGTTAAAACGCAGCTTATAGCTCAAAAACGTGCTGTTTTGCTAAAATAAGCATTTTCAAGCATTTAGATCGTCGAAAACCGTTCAAATAGAAGTAATATTAATAAAAACGAATAATAAAAAAATTTATCGTTTTTATGCTGTTTTACGAGTTAAAACGCAGATTAAAGCTCAAAACGTGCTGTTTTGTTAAAATAAGCATTTTCAAGCATTTTAGATCGTTGAAATCGTTCAAATAGAAGCAATATTAATAAAAAAACGAATAACAAAAAATTCGTCGCTTTATGTTGTTTTACGCGTTAAAACGCAGATTAAAGCTCAAAACGTGCTGTTTTGCTAAAAATAAGCATTTTCTTTTCAAGCATTTTAGATCGTTGCAATCGTTCCTCAAATAGATGCAATATTAATAAAAAAACGAATAATAAAAATTTCGTCGTTTTATGTTGTTTTACGCGTTAAAACGCAGATTAAAGCTCAAACGTGCTGTTTTGCTAAAATAAGCATTTTCACGCATTTTAGATCGTTGAAATCGTTCAAATAGAGTCAATATTAATAAAAACGAATAATAAAAATTCGTCGTTTTTATGCTGTTTACGCGTTAAAAACGCAGATTAAAGTCAAAACAAAAGTTTGTTTTGCTAAAATAAGCATTTTCAAGCATTTGTGGATCGTTGAAATCGTTCAAATAGACGCAATATTAATAAAAACGAATAATAAAAATTTCGTCGTTTTATGTTGTTTACGCGTTGCTGATTAAAAGCTCAAAACGTGCTGTTTTGCTAAAATAAGCATTTTCAAGCATTATAGATCGTTGAAATCGTTCAAAATAGAAGCAATATTAATAAAAACAACACAATAAAAATTCGTCGCTTTATGCTGTTTACGTTAAAAAAACGCAGATTAAAGCTCAAAACGTGCTGTTTTGCTAAAAATAAGCATTTTCAAGCATTTTAGATCGTTGAAATCGTTCAAATAGACGCAATATTAATAAAAACGAATAATAAAATTTCGTCGTTTTTATGTTGTTCTACGCGTTAAAACGCTGATTAAAGCTCAAAACGTGCTGTTTTGCTAAAATAAGCATTTTAAAGCATTTAGATCGTTGAAATCGTTCAAATAGACGCAATATTAATAAAAACGAATAATAAAAATTCGTCGTTTTATGCTGTTTAACGCGTTGATACGCAGATTAAAAGCTCAAAACGTGCTGTTTTGCTAAGCAAAATAAGCATTTTCAAGCATTTGTAGATCGTTTGAAATGTTCAAATAGAAGCAATATTAATAAAAACGAATAATAAAAAATTTCGTCGTTTTATGCCGTTTTACGCGCTAAAAAAACGCGCAGATTAAAAGCTCAAAAACGTGCTGTTTTGCTAAAATAAGCATTTTCTTCAAGCATTTTAGATCGTTGAAATCGTTCAAATAGAAGCAATATTAATAAAAAACGAATATCAAAAATAAATTCGTCGTTTTATGCTGTTTTACGCGTTAAAACGCAGATTAAAGCTCAAAACGTGCTGTTTTGCTAAAATAAGCATTTTCAAGCATTTAGATCGTTGAAATCGTTCCTCAAATAGAAGCAATATTAATAAAAACGAATAATAAAAAATTCGTCGTTTTTATGCTGTTTTTACGCGTTAAACGCAGATTAAACCCTCAAAAAACGTGCTGTTTTGCTAAAAATAAGCATTAAGCATTTTAGATCGTTGAAATCGTTCAAATAGACGTAATATTAATAAAAACGAATAATAAAAATTTTGTCGTTTTTATGTTGTTTTACGCGTTAAAAACGCAGATTAAAGCTCAAACGTGCTGTTTTGCTTAAATAAGCATTTTCACATTTAGATCGTTGAAATCGTTCAAATAGAGCAATATTAATAAAAAAACGAATAATAAAAAAATTCGTCGTTTTATGCTGTTTTACGCGTTAAAACGCAGATTAAAGCTCAAACGTGCTGTTTTGCTAAAATAAGTACTTTTCAAGCATTTTAGATCGTTGAAATCGTTCAAATTGAGGCGCAATAAAAATAAAAACGAATAATAAAAATTTCGTCGTTTTATGCTGTTTTACGCGTTAAAACGCAGACGTGCCTAAAACGCTGTTTTTTGCTAAAATAAGCATTTTCAAGCATTTTAGATTGTTGAAATCACCAAATAGAAGCAATATTAATAAAAACGAATAATAAATAATTGGTCATTTTTATGTTTTACGCGTTAAAACGCAGATTAAAAGCTCAAAACGTGCTGTTTTGCTAAAAATAAGCATTTTCAAGCATTTTAGATCGTTGAAATCGTTCAAACAGACGCAATATTAATAAAAAAACGAATAATAAAAATTTCGTCAAGCTTTTATAAAGCGTCCAACGCAGCAAAACGTGCAGAATAAAGCTCAAACGTGCTGTTTTGCTAAAATAAGCACTTTCAAGCATTTTAGATCGTTGATATCGTTCAAATAGAAGCAATATTAATAAAACGAATAATAAAAATTCGTCGTTTTATGCTGTTTTACGCGTTAAAACGCAGATTAAAAGTTCTCAAAACGTGCTGTTTTGCTAAAATAAGCATTTTCAAGCATTTAGATCGTTGAAATCGTTCAAATAGACGCGCAATATTAATAAAAAAACGAATAATAAAAAAATTCGTCGTTTTTATGCTGTTTTACGCGTTGATACGCAGATTAAAGCCTCAAAAACGTGCTGTTTTGCTGCTAAAATAAGCATTTTCAAGCATTTTAGATCGTTGAAATCGTTCAAATAGAGCAAATATTAATGTAAAAAACGAATAATGTACTCGTCGTTTTTATGCCGTTTTACGCGTTAAAAACGCAGATTAAAAGCTCAAAACGTGCTGTTTTTGCTAAAATAAGCATTTTCAAGCATTTTAGACGTTGAAATCGTTCAAATAGAAGCACATTAATAAAAACGAATAATAAAAAATTCGTCGTTTTATGCTGTTTTTACGCGTTAAAAACGCAGATTAAAGCTCAAAACGTGCTGTTTTGCTAAAATAAGCATTTTCAAGCATTTTTAGATCGTTGAAATCGTTCAAATAGAAGCAATATTAATAAAAACGAATAATAAAAATTCGTCGCTTTTATGCTGTTTACGCGTTAAAAAACGCAGATTAAACCCCTCAAAACGTGCTGTTTTGCTAAAATAAGCATTTTCAAGCATTTTAGATCGCTGAAATCGTCTTTCAAATAGACGCATTATTAATAAAACGAATAATAAAAAATTTTGTCGTTTTATGCTGTTTTTACGCGCGTTAAACGCAGATTAAAAGCTCAAAACGTGCTGTTTTGCTAAAATAAGCATTTTCAAGCATTTGTAGATCGTTGAAATCGTTCAAATAGAAGCAATATTAATAAAAAAAACGAATAATAAAAAATTCGTCGTTTTTATGCTGTTTGCATGCGTTAAAACGCAGATTAAAGCTCAAAATGTGTGCTGTTTTGCTAAAATAAGCATTTTCAAGCATTTTAGATCGTTGAAATCGTTCAAATAGTAGGGCAATAAAATAAAAAACGAATAATAAAAATTTCGTCGTTTTTATGCTGTTTTACGCGTTAAAAACGCAGGATTAAAGCCTCACAAAAACGTGCTGTTTTGCTGTACAATAAGTATTTTCAAGCATTTTAGATTGTTGAAATCGTTCAAATATTAACAGTTAATAAAAAACGAATAATAAATAATTCGTCATTTTTATGTTGTTTTACGCGTTAAAACGCAGATTAAAAGCTCAAAACGTGCTGTTTTGCTAAAATAAGATTTTTCAAAGTATTTGGGATCGTTGGAAATCGTTCAAACAGACGCAATATTAATAAAAAAAAAAACGAATAATAAAAATTTCGTCGTTTTATGCTGCTTTACGCGTTAAAACGCAGAATAAAGCTCAAACGTTGTTTCTATTAAAAATAAGCACTTCTCAAGCATTTTAGATCGTTGATATCGTTCAAATAGAAGCAATATTAATAAAACGAATAATAAAAAAATTCGTTTTACGCGTTAAAACGCAGACAAGTTTCTCAAAACGTGCTTGCTTCATAAAATAAGCATTTTCAAGCATTTTAGATCGTTGAAATCGTTCAAATAGACGCACATTAATAAAAAACGAATAATAAAAAATTGCTCGCTTTATGCTGTTTTTACGCGTTAAAACGCAGATTAAAGCTCAAAAACGTGCTGTTTTGCTAAAAATAAGCATTTTTCAAGCATTTAGATCGTTGAAATTGTTCAAATAGGAGCAATATTAATAAAAACGAATAATGTACCGTCGTTTTTATGTTGTTTTACGCGTTAAAACGCAGATTAAAAGCCTCAAAAACGTGCTGTTTTGGCTAAAATAAGCATTTTCAAGCATTTTAGACTGCTGAAATCGTTCAAATAGAAGTACATAATAAAAAACGAATAATAAAAAATTCGTCGTTTTTATGTTGTTTTACGCGTTAAAACGCAGATTAAAAGCTCAAAACGTACTGTTTTATTAAAATAAGCAATTTCAAGCATTTTAGATCGTTGAAATCGTTCAAATAGACGCAATAAAATAAAAAAAAACGAATAATAAAATTTCGTCGTTTTATGCTGTTTTACGCGTCAAAACCAGATTAAAGCTCAAAACGTGCTGTTTTGCTAAAATAAGCATTTTCAAGCATTTTAGATCGTTGAAATCGTTCAAATAGACGCAATATTAAAAACGAATAATAAAATTTCGTCGTTTTTTATGCGCCGTTTTTACGCGTTAAACGCAGATTAAAGCTCAAACGTGCTGTTTTGCTAAAATAAGCATTTTCAAAGCATTTTAGATCGTTGAAATCGTTCAAATAGAGTAATATTAATAAAACGAATAATAAAAATTGTCGTTTTATGTGCTGTTTTTACGCGTTAAAACGCAGATTAAAAGCTCAAAACGTGCTGTTTTGCTAAAATAAGCATTTTCAAGCATTTTAGGTCGTTGAAATCGTTCAAATAGAAGCAATATTAATAAAAACGAATAATAAAAATTCGTCGTTTTTATGTTGTTTTTTACGCGTTAAAAACGCAGATTAAACCCTCAAAACGTAGTTGTTTTGCTAAAATACATTTTCAAGCATTTTGTGATCGTTGAAATCGTTCAAATAGACGCAATATTAATAAAACGAATAATAAAAATTTCGTCGTTTTGTGATGCGTTGTTTTACGCGTTAAAACGTGCAGATATCAGCTCAAAACGTGCTGTTTTGCTAAAATAAGCATTTAAAGCATTTTAGGGATCGCTGAAATCGTTCAAATAGAAGCAATATTAATAAAAATGAATAATAAAAAATTTCGTCGTTTTTATAAAGCTGTTTTACGCGTTAAAACGCAGATTAAAGCTCAAAAACGTGCTTTGTTTGCTAAAATAAGCATTTTCACATTTTAGATCGCTGGAAATCGTTCAAATAGAAGCAATATTAATAAAAAATCGAATAATAAAAAAATTGTCGTTTTATGCGTTGGAAAGTTTTACGCGTTAAAACGCAGATTAAAGCTCGCTAAAATAAGCAATTTTCAAGCATTTTAGATCGTTGAAATCGTTCAAATAGACGCAATAAAAATAAAAACGAATAATAAAAAATTTCGTCGTTTTATGTTGTTTACGCGTTAAAAACGCAGAATAAAGCTCAAACGTGCTGGTTTTGCTAAAAATAAGCATTTTCAAGCATTTTAGATCGTTGAAATCGTTCAAATAGACGCAATATTAATAAAACGAACAATAAAAAATTTCGTCGTTTCTATGCGCCGTTTACGCGTTAAAACGCAGATTAAAGCCTCAAAACGTGCTGTTTGCTAATATAAGCATTTTCGCCATTTTAGATCGTTGAAATCGTTCAAATAGAAGCAATATTAATAAAAAACGAAGAATAAAAAAATCGTCGTTTTTTATGCTGTTTTTACGCGTTAAAACGCAAATTAAAAGCTCAAAACGTGCTGTTTTGCTAAAAATAAGCACTTTCAAGCATTTTAGATCGTTGAAATCGTTCAAATAGAAAGAATACAAAAAAAACGAATAATAAAAATTTCGTCGTTTTATGTTGTTTTACGCGTTAAAAAACGCAGATTAAAAACTCAAAACGTGCTGTTTGCTAAAAATAAGCAATTTCAAGCATTTTAGATCGTTGAAATCGTTCACTTAGGCGCGCAATAAAAATAAAACGAATAATAAAATTTCGTCGTTTTTATGCTGTTTTACGCGTTAAAAAACGCAGAATAAAAGCTCTCAAAACGTGCTGTTTTGCTAAAAAATAAGCATTTTCAAGCATTATAGATCGTTGAAATCGTTCAAATAGACGCAATATTAATAAAACGACAATAAAAATTCGTCGTTTTATGCTGTTTTACGCGTTAAAAACGCAGATTAAAAGCTCAAAAACGTGCTGTTTTACATTATAAGCATTTTTCATGCATTTTAGATCGTTGAACCGTTCAAATAGAAGCAATATTAATAAAAAACGAATAATAAAATTTCGTCGTTTTATGCTGTTTTACGCGTTAAAACGCAGATTAAAAGCTCAAAACGTGCTGTTTTGCTGTACAAGCATTTTCAAGCATTTTAGATCGTTGAAATCGTTCAAATAGGAAGCACATAATAAAAAAACGAATAATAAAAATTTCGTCGTTTTTATAAGCTGTTTTACGCGTTAAAACGCAGATTAAAAGCTCAAAAACGTGCTGTTTTGCTAAAATAAGCATTTTCAAGCATTTTAGATCGCTGAAATCGTTCAAATAGACGCAATAAAATAGTAAAAACGAATAATAAAATTCTCGTCGTTTTATGTTGTTTTACGCGTTAAACGCAGAATAAAAGCTCAAAACGTGCTGTTTTTGCTAAAATAAGCATTTTCAAGCATTTTAGATCGTTGAAATCGTTCAACAGACGCAATATTAATAAAAACGAATAATAAAAATTTCGTCGTTTTATGCTGTTTTACGCGTTAAAAACGCAGATTAAAGGTCAAATGTGCTGTTTTGCTAAAATAAGCATTTTCAAGCATTTTAGATCGCTGAAATCGTTCAAATAGACGCGCACATAATAAAAACGAATCATAAAAAATAAATTCGTCGTTTTATGCTGTTTTACGCGTTAAAAAACGCAGATTAAAAGCTCAAACGTGCTGTTTTGCTAAAATAAGCATTTTCAAGCATTTTAGATCGTTGAAATCGTTCAAATAGAAGCAATATTAATAAAACGAATAATAAAAATTTATCGTTTTATGCTGTTTAACGAGTTAAAACGCAGATTGTGCCCAAAATGTGCTGTTTTGTTGCTAAAATAAGCATTTTCGCGATTTTGTGATCGTTGAAATCGTTCAAATAGAAGCAATATTAATAAAAACGAATAATAAAAAATTGCCGTTTTATGCTGTTTTACGCGTTAAAACGCAGATTAAAGCTCAAAACGTGCTGTTTTGCTAAAATAAGCATTTTCAAGCATTTTAGATCGTTGAAATCGTTCAAATAGACGCAATATTAATAAAAACGAATAATAAAATTTCGTCGTTTTTATGCTGTTTTACGAGTTAAAACGCAGTTTAAAAAGCTCAAAACGTGCTGTTTTGTTAAAATAAGCATTTTCAAACATTTTAGATCGCTGAAATCGTTCAAATAGAAGCAAATTAATAAAAACGAATAATAAAAAATTCGTCGTTTTATGCTGTTTACGCGTTAAAACGCAGTTTAAAAAGCTCAAAACGTGCTGTTTTGTTAAAATAAGCATTTTCAAGCATTTTAGATCGTTGAATGTTCAAAAGACGCAATAAAAAAAAAAAACGAATTTTAAAAAAAATTTCGTCGTTTTATAGCTTTTTTACGCGTTAAACGCAGAATAAAGCTCAAAACGTGCTGTTTTGCTAAAATAAGCATTTTCAAGCATTTTAGATCGTTGAAATCGTTCAAATAGACGCAACAAAAATAAAAACGAATAAAAAAAAATTTCGTCGTTTTTATGCTGTTTACGCTTTAAAAAACGCAGATTAAAGCTTCAAAAGGGCTGTTTTGCTAAAATAAGCATTTTCAAGCATTTTAGATCGTTGAAACGTTTAAATAGAAGCAATATTAAAAAAAAACGAATAATAAAAAATTCGTCATTTTATGCTCTTTTACGCGTTAAAACGCAATAAAGCCCAAACGTGCTGTTTTGCTAAAATAAGCATTTTCAAGCATTTTAGATCGTTGAAATCGTTCAAATAGAGGGCAAATTAATAAAAACGAATAATAAAAATTCGTCTTTTTTATGCTGTTTTACGCGTTAAAACGCAGATTAAAGCTAAAAACGTGCTGTTTTGCTAAAATAAGCATTTTCAAGCATTTTAGATCGTTGAAATCGTTCAAATGAAGCAATATTAATAAAAAGCGAATAATAAAAATTTTGTCTTTTTTATGCTGTTTTACGCTTTAAAAACGCAGTTTAAAAAGCTAAAAACGTGCTGTTTTCTAAAATAAGCATTTTCAAGCATTTTAGATCGTTGAAATCGTTTAAATAGAAGCAATTTTAATAAAAACGAATAATAAAAATTCGTCGTTTTATGCTTTTTTACGCGTTAAAACGCAGTTTAAAAACCCTAAAAACGTGCTGTTTTGCTAAAATAAGCATTTTCAAGCATTTTAGACGTTGAAATCGTACAAAAGAAGAATATTAATAAAAACGAATAATAAAAATTTCGCGTTTTATGTTTTTTAGGGTTAAAAACGCAGTTTAAAAAGTCAAAACGTGCTGTTTTGCTAAAATAAGCATTTTCAAGCATTTTAGATGTGAAATCGTTCAAATAGACGCAATTTAAAAAAAACGAATAATGAAAATTTACGTTTTATGTTGTTTTACGCTTTAAAAACGCAGATTAAAAGGTCAAAACGTGTTTTTGCAAAAAATAAGTTTTTCAAACATTTTAGATCGTTGAAATCGTTCAAATAGAAGCAAATTAATAAAAAATAAAAAAATTGTCGTTTTATGTTTTCCTTAAAACGCAGATTAAACCCTCAAAGGGTTTTTTGCTAAAATAAGACAAGCATTTTGATCGTTGAAACGTTCAAAAGACGCAATATTAAAAAAAAACGAATAATAAAATTTCGTCTTTTTTATGCTTTTTTACCCGTTAAACGCAGTTTAAAAAGCTCAAAACGTGTTGTTTTGCTAAAATAAGCTTTTTCGCATTTTAGATCGTTGAAATCGTTCAAAAGAAGCAATTTTAAAAAAAACGAATAATAAAAATTCGTCGTTTTATGTTTTTTACGCGAAAAAAGCGATTGCCAAAACGTGCTGTTTTTAAAATAAGTATTTTCCCCTTTTTTGGACTGAAACGTTCAAAAACAAAAAAAAAAAAACGAATTTTTACCCCGTCGTTTTATTATTTTAGCTTAAACGCAGAAAAAAAGCTCAAACGTGTTTTTTCCCCAAAATAAGTTTTCAAGCATTTTAGACGTTGAAATCGTTCAAATAGACGCAAAAAAAAAAAAAACGAATAAAAAAAAACGTTTTTTTATGCTTTTTTACGCAAAAAACGCAGAATAAAGCTAAAAACGTGCGTTTTGAAAAATAAGCATTTTAAAGCATTTTGATCTTTAAAAACCGTTCAAATAGACGAATATTAAAAAAAAACGAATAAAAAAAAATTGTCGTTTTATGTGTTTTACGCAAAACGCAGTTTAAAAAGCTCGGAAGGGGCTGTTTTCAAAATAAGCATTTTCAAGTTTTTTTGATCGTTGAAATCGTTCAAATAGAAGCAATTTTAAATAAAAACGAAAAAAAAAATTTCGTCGTTTTATGTGTTTTAGCTTTAAAAACCCAATTAAAGCTAAAAACGTGCTGTTTTGCTAAAATAAGCATTTTCAAGCATTTTAGATCGTTGAAATCGTTTAAATGGGAAAAAATTTAAAAAAAACGAAAAATTTAAAAATTCGTCATTTTAGCTCTTTAGGGTTAAACGCAGTTTAAAAGCCCAAAAGGGCTGTTTTGTAAAATAAGCATTTTCGCTTTTTAGATCGTTGAAATCGCCCAAAAGACGCAAATTAATAAAAACGAAAAAAAAAATTTTTTGTTTTATGTGTTTTACGCGTTAAAACGCAGAATAAAGCTCAAAAGGGCCGTTTTGCTAAAATAAGATTTTCGCATTTTAGATCGTTGAAATCGTTCAAATAGACGCAATATTAATAAAAAACGAATAAAAAACCGTTTTATGCTTTTTTACGGAAAAACGCAGATTAAAGGTAAAAACGTGCGTTTTGCTAAAATAAGCATTTTCAAGAAAGATTGTGAAATCTTCAAATAGACGCAAATTAATAAAACGAAAAAAAAAAAAACCCGTCGTTTTTGGGTTTTACGCGTTAAAACGCAGATTAAAGCTAAAAACGTGCTTTTTTTGCAAAATAAGCTTTTTCAAGCTTTTTTTAGTCGTTGAAATCGTTCAAATAGAAGAAAAAATAAAAAAACGAAAAAAAAAATTTACTTTTTTATGTTTTTACGAGTTAAAAGAAATTAAAGCCAAAAACGGCTTTTTTGTTAAATAAGCATTTTCAAGCATTTTAGATCGTTGAAATCGTTCAAATAGAAGAATATTAAAAAAACGAAAATAAAAATTGTCTTTTTTATGTTGTTTTACGCGTTAAAACGCAGTTTTAAAGCTCAAAACGTGCTGTTTTGCTAATATAAGCATTTTCAAGCATTTAGATCGTTGAAATCGTTCAAATGGGAAGCAATATTAAAAAAAAACGAATAATAAAAAATTGGCCATTTTATGCTGTTTTAGGGTTAAAACGCGGTTTAAAAAGCTCAAAACGGCTGTTTTGCTAAAATAAGCATTTTCAAGCTTTTTTGGGGATCGTTGAAATCGTTCAAATAGACGCAATATTAATAAAACAAATAAAAAAAATTTCTGTCGTTTTGGTTTTTTTCCGCGTTAAAACGTTGATTAAAGCTAAAAACGTGCTGTTTTGCTAAAATAAGCATTTTCAAGCATTTTAGATCTTTGGGGAAACCGTTCAAATAGACGCAAATATTAATAAAAAACGAATAAAAAAAAATTCGTCGTTTTTATGCTGTTTTACGCGTTAAAACGCAGTTTAAAAAGCTAAAAAACGTGCGGGTTTTCCCTTAAGCATTTTCAAGCATTTTAGTCTTTTAAACCCCCCCCCAAATAGAATCAATATTAATAAAAAAATAAAAAAAAATTCGTCTTTTTTATGCTGTTTTACGAGTTAAAACGCAGTTTTAAAGCTCAAAAGTGCTTTTTTCAAAATAAGCATTTTCAAGCATTTTAGATCGTTGAAATCGTTCAAATAGACCCCAAATTAAAAAAAAACGAATAATTTTCGTCTTTTTTATGCTGTTTTACGCTTTAAAAAACGCAGATTAAAGCTCAAATCGTGCTTTTTTGCTAAAATAAGCATTTTCAAGCATTTTAAATCGTTAAAAATCGTTCAAATAGAAGAATATTAATAAAAAACGAATAAAAAAAATTTCGTTTTTAGCTTTTTTACGCAAAAAAACGCAGATTAAAAGCTAAAAACGTGCTTTTTTGCAAAAATAAGCATTTTCTGCTTTTAGATCTTTGGGAAATTTGTTCAAATAGAGGGCAAAAAAAAAAAAAACGAATAAAAAAATTTTTCCCTCCTTTTTCATGCTGTTTTCCCGCGTTAAAACGCAGTTTAAAAAGCTAAAAAACGTGCTGTTTTGCAAAAAATAAGCATTTTCAAGCATTTTAGATCGCTGCAATCGTT
Organism: Dalotia coriaria; assembly: GCF_025399875.1. Classification (NCBI taxonomy): domain Eukaryota; kingdom Metazoa; phylum Arthropoda; class Insecta; order Coleoptera; family Staphylinidae; genus Dalotia; species Dalotia coriaria. The sequence goes on along the minus strand of NW_027046840.1, from coordinate 5,605 downwards.
CAAATAGAATAAATTTAATAAAAAACGAATAAAAAAAAATTTCGCCTTTTTTATGCTTTTTTACGCGTTAAAAACGAAATTAAAGCCCCAAAACGGCTGTTTTCCCAAAAATAAGATTTTCAAGCATTTTAGATCGTTGAAATCGTTCAAATAGAATCAATATTAATAAAAAACGAATAAAAAAAAATTCGTCTTTTTTATGCGTTTTACGAGTTAAAACGCAGTTTAAAAAGCTCAAAACGTGCTGTTTTGCCAAAAAAAGCATTTTCAAGCATTTTAGATCGTTGAAATCGTTCAAATAGACGCAATATTAAAAAAAAACGAAAAATTTTAAAAATTTCGCCGTTTTATGCTGTTTTACGCTTTAAAAAACGCAGTTTAAAAACCCTAAAAACGTGCTGTTTTCCAAAATAAGCATTTTCAAGCATTTTAGATCGTTGAAATCGTTCAAATAGAGGGCAATAAAAAAAAACGAATAAAAAATTTTTTTGTCTTTTTTATGCTTTTTTACGCGTTAAACGCAGAAAAAAAGCTCAAAACGTCCCGTTTTGCAAAACGGGAAATTTTCAAGAAAGGATCGGGGAAATCGTTCAAATAGAAGAAATTTTAAAAAAAACGAATAATAAAAATTGCCTTTTTTATGCTTTTTTAGCTTTAAAAAACGCAGATTAATGGTAAAAACGTGCTGTTTTGCAAAAAATAAGCATTTTCAAGCATTTTAGATCGTTGAAATCGTTCAAATAGACGAATATTAAAAAAAAAACGAATAAAAAAAAAATTCGTCTTTTTTATGTTTTTTTACCCCTTTAAAAACGCAGATTAAAGCCAAAACGTGCTGTTTTGCTAAAATATGCATTTTCAAGCATTTTAGATCGTCGAAATCGTTCAAAAGCGCAAAAAAAAAAAAACGAAAAATTTAAACCGTCGTTTTATGCTGTTTTACGCGTTAAAACGCAGAATAAAAGCTCAAAACGTGCTGTTTTGCAAAAATAAGCATTTTCAAACATTTTAGACGTTAAAACGTTCAAATAGACGCAATATTAAAAAAAAACGAAAAAAAAAAAATTCCTGTCTTTTTTATGCTGTTTTAAGCTTTAAAAAACGCAGATTAAAGCCCCAAATCGTGCTGTTTTGCTAAAATAAGCATTTTCAAGCATTTTAGATCGGGGGAAATCGTTCAAATCGAAGAAATTTTTAAATTAAAAAAACGAATAAAAAAAAATTGTTTTTTTTATGTTGTTTTACGCGTTAAAACGAAATTAAAGCTCAAACGTGCTGTTTTGCTAAAATAAGCATTTTCAAGCATTTTAGATCGTTGAAATCGTTCAAATAGACGCAATATTAAAAAAAAACAAATAAAAAAAATTTTCCCGTCTTTTTTATGCTGTTTTACGCTTTAAATTCCCTAAAAAGCTAAAAACGGCTTTTTTTGCTAAAATAAGCATTTTCAAGCATTTTAGATCGGGGAAATCTTTTTCAAATAGACGCAATATTAAAAAAAAACTAATAAAAAAAAAAATTCGTCGTTTTTGTTTTTTTACGCGTTAAAACGCAGTTTAAAAAGCTCAAAGGGCTGTTTTGCTAAAATAAGCATTTTCAAGCATTTTAGATCGTTGAAATCGTTCAAATAGAATCAAATTAAAAAAAACGAATAAAAAAAAATTCCGTCGTTTTTATGCTGTTTTACGATTTAAAAAAACGCAGATTAAACCCTAAAAAGGGCTGTTTTTTTAAAAAATAAGCATTTTCAAAATTTTTAGATCGTTGAAATCGTTCAAATAAAAGGGAAATAAAAAAAAACGATTAAAAAAAAATTCGCCGTTTTATGATGTTTTACGCGTTAAAACGCAGATTAAAAGCTCAAAACCCCTTGTTTTGAAAAAAAATAAGCATTTTCAAGCTTTTTGATCGTTGAAATCTTTCAAATAGACGCAAAAATTAATAAAAAACGAATAATAAAAATTTCGTCTTTTTTGCTGTTTTACGCGTTAAAACGCAGATTAAAGCCCCAAAAGGGCTGTTTTGCTAAAATAAGCATTTTCAAGCTTTTTAGATCGTTGAAATCGTTCAAATAGAAGAAATCTTAAAAAAAAAACGAATAAAAAAAATTCGTCGTTTTTATGTTGTTTTACGCTTTAAAAACCCCAGTTTAAAAAGCCCCAAAACGTGATGTTTTTAAAATAAGCATTTTCAAGCTTTTTTAGATCGTTAAAACCGTTAAATAGACGCAATAAAAAAAAAAAACGAAAATAAAAATTTCTGTCGTTTTTTTTTTGTTTTACGCGTTAAAACGCAGAATAAAGCTAAAAACGGCTGTTTTTGCTAAAATAAGCATTTTCAAGCATTTTAGACGGGGAAATCGTTCAAATAGACGCAAATTAATAAAATACGAATAAAAAAAAATTTCGTCTTTTTTATGCTGTTTTTACGGCGTTAAAACGCAGTTTAAAAAGCTCAAATCGTGCTGTTATGCAAAAATAAGCATTTTCAAGCATTTTAAATCTTTGGGAACCGTTCAAATAGGCAACATTAAAAAAACGAATAAAAAAAAAATCTGTCTTTTTTAGTTGTTTTCCGCGTTAAAACGCAGATTAAAGCTAAAAACGTGCTGTTTTGCTAAAATAAGCATTTTCGCTTTTAGATCGTTAAAACCGTTCAAATAGACGCAAAAAAAAAAAAGAAAAAAAAAATTTCTTCCGTTTTATGTTTTTTTACGCAAAAAAAACGCGGGATTAAAGCTCAAAACGGCTGTTTTGCTAAAATAAGCATTTTCAAGCATTTTAGATCGTTGAAACCGTTCAAAAGACGCAATATTAATAAAAACGAATAAAAAAAATTTCGTCTTTTTTATGCTTTTTTACGCGTTAAAAGAGTTTAAAAAGCTAAAAACGGGTTTTGCAAAAAATAAGCATTTTCGCATTTTAGATCGTTGAAACCGTTCAAATAGAATCAAAAATTTAATAAAAACGAATAAAAAATTGTCTTTTTTATGCTGTTTTACGAGAAAACGCAGTTTTGGCCCAAACGTGCTTTTTGTTAAAAAAATTTTCCCTTCAAACTTTTTTGGACTTTGGGAAATCGTTCAAATAGAAGCAATATTAAAAAAAAACGAATAAAAAAAATTCGTCGTTTTATGCTGTTTTACGGGGTTAAAAAACGGATTAAACCCTAAAAACGGGGCTGTTTTGCTGCTAAAATAAGCATTTTAAACATTTTAGATCGCGGGAAATCGTTCAAATAGACGCAAATTAAAAAAAAACGAAATAAAAAAATTTCGTCGTTTTATGCTGTTTTAGGGTTAAAAAACGCAGTTTAAAAAGCTCAAAACGTGCTGTTTTGCTAAAATAAGCTTTTTCAAGAAGATCTTTAAAAATTTGTTCAAATAAAGCAATATTAAAAAAAAACGAATAATAAGAAATTCGTCTTTTTTATGTTTTTTTACGCTTTAAAAAACGCAGAAAACCCTAAAAACGTGCTGTTTTGCTAAAATAAGCATTTTCCCCATTTTGATCGTTGAAATCGTTCAAAAGAAGCAATATTAAAAAAAACGAATAAAAAAAAATTGTCGTTTTAGCTGTTTTAGGGTTAAAAACGCAGTTTTTGGGCTCAAACGTGCTGTTTTGCAAAAAATAAGATTTTCAAGCATTTTAGATCGTTGAACTTCAACAGACGCAAATTAATAAAACGAATAATAAAATTTCGTCGTTTTATGCTGTTTTACGATTTAAAAAACGCAGATTAAAGCTAAAAAGGGCTGTTTTTTTAAAAATAAGATTTTCAAACATTTTGGGATCGGGGAAATCCCAAATAGAAGAAATATTAAAAAAAAAACGAATAAAAAAAAATTCGGACTTTTTTTGGCGCGGGTTTTACGCTTTAAAAACACAGTTTAAAAAGCTCAAAACGTGCTGTTTTGCTAAAATAAGCTTTTTCAAGCATTTTAGATCTTTGGGAAATCGTTCAAATAGAAGCAATATTAATAAAAACGAATAAAAAAAAATTCGTCTTTTTTTTCCCCCGTTTTACGCGTTAAAACTTAGAAAAACCCTTCAAACGTGCTGTTTTGCTAAAATAAGCATTTTCCCCATTTTAGATCGTTGAAATCGTTCAAATAGACGCACAAAAAAAAAAAAAACGAATAATAAAATTTGCCTTTTTTTTGGTTATTTTACGCTTTAAAAACGCGGGGAATATAGCTAAAAAACGCGGGTTTTGCTAAAATAAGCATTTTCAAGCATTTTAGATCGTTAAAAATTTTCAAATAGACGCAAAAAAATAAAAACGAATAATAAAAAAATTTCGTCGTTTTATGCTGTTTTACGTTTTAAAAACGCAGAATAAAGCTCAAAAGGGCTGTTTTACTAAAATAAGCATTTTCAAGCATTTTAGACCGTTGAAATCGTTCAAATAGACCCCAAATATTAAAAAAAAAACGAATAAAAAAAATTTCGTCGTTTTATGCTTTTTTACGCTTTAAAAACGCAGATTAAAGCTCAAAAGGGCTGTTTTGCTAAAATAAGATTTTCAAGCATTTTAGATCGTTGAAATCGTTCAAATAGAAGCAATATTAAAAAAAAAACGAAAAAAAAAATTTCGTCTTTTTTAAAAAGTTTTTTTACGCTTTAAAAAACGGTTTAAAAAGCTCAAAACGTGCTGTTTTGCTAAAATAAGATTTTCAAGCTTTTTAGATCGTTGAAATCGTTTAAATAGAAGCAATATTAATAAAACGAATAAAAAAAAATTCGCCTTTTTTATCCTTTTACGCGTTAAAACGCAGTTTAAAAAGCTCAAAACGTGTTTGTTTTGCTAAAATAAGCATTTTCCCCTTTTTAGATCGTTGAAATCGTTCAAATAGAAGCAATATTAAAAAAAAAAAACGAATAAAAAAAAAATCGCCGTTTTTATGCTTTTTTACGCGTTAAAAGCAGATTAAAGCCCAAACCCCTGTTTTGCTAAAATAAGCATTTTCAAGCATTTTAGATCGTTGAAATCGTTCAAATAGACGCAAAAAAAAATAAAAAACGAATAAAAAAATTTCGTCTTTTTTATGCTGTTTTACGCTTAAAAACGCAGAATAAAGCTAAAAACGTGCTTTTTTGCTAAAAAACATTTTCAAGCTTTTTTGGATCGTTGAAATCGTTCAAATAGACGCAAATTAAAAAAAAAACGAATAATAAAAATTTCGTCTTTTTTATGTTTTTTTTACGCTTTAAAAACGCAGTTTAAAACCCTAAAACGTGCTGTTTTGTTTAAAATAAGCATTTTCCCCATTTTGATCGTTGAAATCGTTCAAATAGACGCAATATTAAAAAAAAACGAATAAAAAAAATTCGCCTTTTTTATGCTTTTTTACGCATTTTGCTAAAATAAGCATTTTCAAGCATTTTAGATCTTTGGGAAATCGTTAAATAGAAGTTTAATAAAACGAACAAAAAAAAATTTATCGTTTTATGCTGTTTTTTAATTAAAACGCAGATTAAAGTTTAAAAACGTGCTGTTTTGTTAAAATAAGCTTTTTTCAAGCTTTTTTAGATCGTTGAAATCGTTCAAATAGAAGAAATTAAAAAAACGAATAATAAAAAATTCGTCTTTTTTATGTTGTTTT